>NW_019416307.1:0-1829 GCF_000390285.2 Anoplophora glabripennis | reverse complement strand
CATAACTTTTTAATTTTGTCTCTTTCACACTGATTTTGTATATAATTATTGTTAATAAACTTGTAAATAATTTCAGTCGTTTAGTAGTGGGTAGGAATAAAAATTGACACTATATGTATTTGTAATAAGTATTAATATTTTCCCTGTGTGAATAAATCTAGTAAAACTTAATAGGTTTATTTCTTTCACCGTCGAGGTAAAACGATAACATTCCGAACCAGCAAAAACGCTGATATCGTTTTGTAGAGCTCCCGTTAAATTTCATATTTAAAATAAAACTACACTGAGAAAACTACTCTCTGCCGAACTCTCTGCCGTTTTCTCCTAAAAGAAATTCATTGACCCCTGGAATTAATTTTCTTCACTGTAGCTACCTGTGCACTTTACTCTAAACCGAGGGTAAGGGATACGTGGAGTTTCCCCCACGTCAAATTTAGGGAAACTGGCGCCCGAGAATAAAACCGAATATTTAAATTATTAACTAACGTCATCGTTTAGAGTCCAGTCCCAGGAATATAAAACCTTTCCGAAAAATTAAATTACAGGGGGTGTACACACCATAGTTAAAAGTAATAAAAATTTACACCGAACGATCCATAAAGAGAGAACCGAGGAAAAGTGCGTCACAAAATTTGGCTCCCGAGCAGGGACCGTAATTTTCTTTTAGACCGTTGTGTAATTTTGTTTAATAAACTAGTATTTTACTTTGTTTAAATAAATTAGGAATCACCGTCCACCGCTAGTATCAAAAACTGATTTGGGAACCGTTATTTTCCGTTGCTTTAATATCCTGCAAATTAAAGAGTCTGTATTTGTTTTTACATATACAGAGTGTTATTTTTCCGCAGTCCAGAATCCAGGAAAATGATGTTTTCTTTTTCAAAGTAAACCGAATTAAAAGCAGAGTAGTTTTCTCATTTATTAATATCAGGAAAGTATTAATTCCGAACCGATAAGATCTAGAGTAAAAAAACCGAAAAGTGTCAATTCTATCCAATTCTGTTTAAACCTGTTCCGAAAGTACTAGGCTATCAATAGTAACTTGACTGTATAAAATTAGAGACAAAAACCCGCTTTTGACTACCGCCGATTAAATCCGACTTTTCCTGAACCCAGTGGAAAGCCCATTTTTCCACAAATATCCGAGATAGAAGCCGAATATTCCGGAAGAAGACATAAAAAGGGATTTACCACCGCTAACCGGAAATTGCCGATTTTTGCCGAGTTCACCCGAAGCTTTCCTGGATACCGTAGGGGCATCTAGGGTGTCATCTTCATAGTTTTCGAGGGTAAAGAATCGATTGCCACCAGTTCCGAACCGATCCGATTAGCCGTTCCCGAAATATAACCGATAAATCACTAGAAAACGGGATTTATAGAAAACCTAAACACTATTTCATACCCAGAGTCCAAATAGAGCACGTACACCGGTTTTGACATTTTACCCGGATTTTCACCCGGAGTTTCCCGGAGTCAGGATTTGGGGGGAACATAGCAAGTGACCCCTCATTTTTAAGTAAACCAGAGGTACTCAACCGATTTCTGATAGTTTTATTGCAATCCGAGCTACCGTTTCCGAGATAGGTTATCCCTATCTACCGATACCAACTTTATTTTATTGAGACGTCTGGCTGAATTGTAGCTATTAGAATGCCATCCGATCCCGGCCGTAATAACCTGTCACCCCCAGGAAGACCTGAAAGATCCGCCGACTCCAGTAACGACGAACCGCAGACAGCAAAAGTGAGCTGGATTTATACGCTCAAAAAAGACGAGCTAGTTAGAGAGCTGAAAAAATTCTCTTTAACGACGAAGGGGACGCTACCGAC
>NW_019416306.1:2172094-2224961 GCF_000390285.2 Anoplophora glabripennis | reverse complement strand
CCAGGTGACCTTGACCTCAGGTGACCTTGACCCCTGGTGACCTTGGGGTGACCTTGACCCCATGTGACCTTGCCACGTCACTTCCTGGTCCAGAAACCGCCTCATATATCTACTTCACTAACACTTCCATTTCTGCAGCTTTACCTCTTGTACTCACTGGAACTCACTGTCTTCTAAAACTAATAATCCTCAGAATTCCGCTTTTGATATCAAGTTATACCCATATTTTATTTATTCAGGACAATTATTTTTTAAAAGATTATAAATTTTGTGAAGTTTCGCAATTACAAAATTACATCTTAACCTTAAAAAAATCTTTTCTGCGCTATATTTTTCATTACTTCTCTAAATTCCCATACATTTCTAATTACAGAAATAGAACATATTTTAGGAACATCACGAATTAAATAAGTGAACAAATGCATAGACAAAGTAGGATCATTTTCACTTCAATAATATAACACATATGTATATTGTGTAATATTTGATTTGTTCCATATTGTCAAAGACTTGATACAAACTAAATTCAGTACACTTCAATACAAGTCATCGAATATGTAACAATATCATAAATAGAAAGCTGAAATTGGAAGTTGTTGTGGGAAAAAAATAAACTTCAAGATTGATTTAAAATTGTAATAGATCAGTCGGTGAAAAAACCTTATATTAACTGGTAATTTTGTTTTAGGTAATCAAAAAATATTTTTAAGTTGAATTCTCCTTTTATATTGAAAAATATTAGATAAGCACAACAACATAATTTAATCTAACCTCATTCTGTTAATTAACAATTATGGAGTAAATATTTACATAATTATGTACCTAAATCAATAAACAAATTCTTGGCATATGCTGCATGAATACAAAAGTATGATACATGCTTGCAAATAAATTTAATTTATTTCTCTTTCTGGAAAATCAATGAAGTAAAAGACATTTTGAGGTTAGTGATTCAGGGTGTTGAAGTTGTAAATTGATTTTTTCTTATATTTAATGAAACATGCTCTAATAATTCAGATAGATTTTCTATAAAGTTTATAAATGACTGAGAATTTAAACGGAGTGGTAAGAAGAAAGGACCACAAACGTTATTGCGAATTACTCCGAACCACACGTTCAGAGAAAATTCGTGTTGAAAAGATCTTGTCCGAATTTAATGAGAATTTTCTTGTGACCATGTTTGGTCACAAGAAAATTGTGAAAGATTGTGAAAATTTACTACTCCTCGCCTTGTAAACATAGCCTCATTGTCCCAAAGTATTTTTAGTAAGAATTTTGGATTATGTTGTGAACTGTTTTCTGCGTAAACTTCGGACTATAATGTATACATTGGAACTGACGTAGACTTAATTACTATCTATATCCTAATGTTATTTCTAGGTATTAGGTACATTAATTGCAAAATGAACTACTTTAAAAGAAAAATTCGCATATTGACAGATTTGTATACCAGTTTATTGAAATAATTTGTCTTTACTAGCCGAAGGCATAGGTTAAATACCTGTATATCGTACATATGTATATTTTAATAGACGAGGTATTTTTTTAAACTTCATCACCCTGTATTTCAAGAAACCTAAGTACTTAATCTGTTCGATAATGCGACCCTTCCGTGGTAGAACGTCTTAAAACGCCGTTCCCTAAATAAGTTTCTAGTAGTTATTACCCGTTTAGTATGCCTATTTGTTAACGTGAAGTGAATAGTTATGTAACTAAACAGGTTCACTTTTCATTAAGGCGTAAATATTTTTAATGTATTGAAGACGTGCACATTTATTCTCGCCATACTTTCAAAAGATGGTGTTGAATTGGCGCAGCGTTTATTCTCCCTTGTATTTTTCGGTCAGTATTCGACGATGACTAAGTGGACTTTGTTGTTCGTAGGACTAAGAGAAATGATGATTCCGCATTGAGAAGTTCCCCGGGTCTCTCTGCAATCCCTCTCACACCCTGCTAAAACCGGGAATTCTTTCACTTTGCTATTATTCCATTCTTTTGTGTCGGGAATGTCGCCTTCGAAATGAATACGATTAACTATTCCAATTTCTTATACGTATTGGGTGAAGGTAGCGTTTATCAAAACCCTGCGAAGCTCCTCCTGCTTTACGTTTCTTTAAATAAAATGCTTTAATGCCTCGTAAAAATATTGCTAACAGAAATAAAATTAATATTCTATAACTTATACTAATGTTGCGACTGTTATTAGATAAATATTATGATAATATCAGCTAACATGTACAGGGTAACGCGGCGGTTATATTAACAAAAATGAATGTATTTTATTTTTTATTACATTAGTCATATTTAAGAAATTATAACATTTCTATGAATTATCTACTTAATTCAAGTAACTACCTATCGGTCACTGATAATTATAAAAACATTAATAAAGATTTTTGAACAATTAAAGAAAATAAATACTAGCAAAGATATCTATATAAATACCTTAATAAACGATATAGTATAAAATGTACACTTAAATAGATTTTTTGAAAAGTCGTAGAATATGCCCAATGGAATTTAAAAATTCGTATATTAAAAACACCCTGTATAAAATAATAAATATCCTAAAGATCTGAAGCGTTGGCTAACATTTGTCTTTTCAAACTAGCAAATATTTTGAATCTAACTGTTGCCACTGGAAAATTTTTTTACAAACTTTAATAGGACTCGTTTTCTGTAACATCTAAAGTATCTTCTAAATAACTTGACATTGCCGCTACCCAATACTTACATCACCAGATGTAGAATTATGTGAAGATTTTAGATAATAATAATATACGATTTGAAATAAAGGGTGTCCCAAAAGAAAAGTGGGATTTTATATGAAGAAAAAAGATTTTATTATTTAAAAAATTTGGCAAAGTTTTTATATGTATTTAAAGGGTAGACTTTGTCATGAAATATACCTATGAAAGAGGATATCGGAGAGTTATCCTCCGCGACTCATTTCGCATAGGTACTTGACTTTTAAAATTCTGTATCACGCTTTCGCATACCTGCAGCTGAATTTCGTTGATAACTCTCCGAATTTCTGCCTTTAATTCAGGAATGATATTCATTTGACGACTCTGCCATAACAAGTAGAAAGTTTCACGTACCGTATGGCAGGTGTCACCACCCTGTTGGAATTACATGTTATCCAAATCCATGCCATCCAAATGAGAGCACAAAAAGTTCAATATCATCTCTCGATATCGTCCTTCATTAACAGTCATTGCGTTTCCAGCCTCATTTTCAAAAAGAAAGGGAAAAATCACCCTACCAGCGTAAAATCCACAACATACTGTCACGCTTTGGATATATTGTGTCGTTCTTGAATGACCCGAGGATTCGACAGTTCAGCTTGTTCACGTACACACTCATATGCTAATGGGCCTTGTCGCTAAAGATGATTTTCTTAACAAAATCCTCCACTTGTTGATTCTGCATCTTTCAATCAACAAATGTCCGGTGCATTAAATGGTTTTCAGGTTTCAATTCCTGGGTTAGCTGCATTTTGAATGGATGCAGATGCAAATCATTTGTTAAAATGTTTTTGAATTACAGCCCTTCAAAGTTGTCAAAAATAAAACTAATTTAATTATTAACTTCATAACCCTTTTACCGATCGCGTTAAAATGTTAAAATTTGGCACATTTATTTGGACTATTATGGCGTATTATTTCTTAAAGCTTTAGTCAAATAGATATACTGGGTGATAGTTTTATCCGGTTACCTCCATTTCAGCGGTCGAAACTTTTACAGTGGTGGTATTTTTTTTAAACGGGCAGTAACATTGAAAAGGTCGTTTTATTTAAAAAAAATGTCTCTTGAGAAAATCGCTCAAGGAATTCTTGAGAAAAATGGTAATATTTGCAGGTCTATTGTTTCGGTTTCAGGTAATGTCATTATTGTCATTAGCTCTAAGTGGCAGCGTATTGTTATTCTACTTTTATTTTAATATTAATTGATTTTAATAGTTTTTTTTTAATTCGTTCCATTAGTTTATTTAAGAGGAAATTTTTATTAACATCGTTTTATTAAACATGGAGTATTCATTCAATAAGCTTGCCGATAAGCATTTAACATTAGGAGGATGCGTAATAAACTGTCGAGCTGCTACACTATTACACAGTGAAAGATTCCCGAATCGTCGAACTCCTCACCATACTGCGGTCGCCTCGATTAACAGAAGATTACGAGACTATGATTTTTTTAAAAACCATGATGTAAAGGCCAGTCGTCCTCGTTAGTTGCCACCAAGTAGAAGAAGAAATTTCTAATGTTATATAAAATAACATATCTTGTTTTGCAAGGAATGGAGTTGTAAATTTTTATAATTTGCATGTGTGGAGTGATGAGAATCTTAAAGAAACACGACCATAATGACATTACCTGATAGCCACAGCAATCAACATTTTGTTTTCATCGCCTACTGAGCTCAAAGATTTAAATCCGTGACACTGCTACGAAAATCGAAACATACAGAACTGCAAATAATGCCATTTTTTCCAAGAATGGCTTTTTCTAGGCGATTTTCCTAAGGGACATTTTTTTCTAACTAAAACGACCTTTTTAATGTTGCTACCCGTTTAAATAAATACGACCACTGTAAAAAGTTTTGACCGCTAAATGGAGGTAACCGGAGAAAACTATCACCCAGTATATCGATTTGACTAAAACTTTAAGAAATAATACGCCGTAATAGTCTAAATAAATGTGCCAAATTTTAACGCGATCGGTTAAAAGGGTTATAAGTTAATAATTAAATTAAATTAAAAAATTAAGTTAATAATTAAATTAGTTTTATTTTTGACAACTTTGAAGGGCTGTTATTCAAAAACCAAAAATTTTTCATTTAACTTTTTTTCGTAGATCATATTTATTTATCGTTGTGAATATGCAGTAATACGTTGTCACCTACAATTATTGGAATGATGTCACACTGTAACGTGAACTAACAGTTTTTCAATGAAAATAGACTATTTTGATACCAATAAATCAATGACATAAAAAGTGAATTATTTTTTTCACTAATATTCAACGTTTTCCTTTCCTGTCTCAAAATTATGTACCTTCCCAAATTTAATTAAATTTATAATTAAATAATTTATCTAACTACGAGACGAGTATAAGTTTTTAATTCCATTCGAGAAGGTATGTAGTAGTGTTTGGATCTGTCAATAGAAAATACATATAATACTTTCATTAAAACATTTTCATTTTTCATATAATATCAATGCATTTTACTTTACCGTTAAAATTTCCTATCGAAGTTTGTGAACACCATGTACATCATCATGTTATTGAAAGTCTGTTATTTTTTCTACACACTAATATTTTAACGCGAATAATGATTTTAAAATTAACTTATGAATCATTTAACATACCCAGTTATTTCTTTACCCTATAAACTTTTAATTCAATTAAGTTTAAACCAAATATTGCAGAATAATGTTTATTAAAATTTCTATCACATTATTTTTATTTGACCATGAGAGAGCTGCACGTAATTACTTAATTGAAAGGTAAGCTTAAAAATAGAATTAGAACATAATAATCCCGCTAAATGAGTTAATAAAAGAGAGCAGTCATATTTCTCTGCTTTGCGTGTTTGAATATCATATTCTCTAAGATATTTGCATACGCTTTTGTAGAGAATTAGAGCTGCAGCGGTAAAGTGTTAGATTTCCCAGTAGAAGACTTTATTTAAATATTGATTTAAGTCTAATACACAATTTTGTTGGGATTGTAATAGAGCAATTTATGTTAAAGTTATCAATAAATTGCGAAATGAATGGAATCTTTTTATGTATTATTTAAATATAACGTATTCTTAAGCGTTTTAGTTATTTTTTGTCTTACTGGATGTATTCCTTTTTTATTTATGTTGTATCGGCATTCATATGTATTTTAAAACACATTTTTAAAATGGCTGATAATAATTATGATCTTTTTCACTTCTTAAATTGTTAGCAGATGGTTAATTCGGAAAAAGTCAAAAACAGTCTTTGGAGAATTTTCTTTATTTTACATTAAAGTTTTAAATTTAGTAAAGAATTCATTAGGACGAGAAATGGATGTCTCCTTAGTGAACTTATAGTACGTAATATAAGAAATATATATAGAAGTAATAGCGGTAGTTTTTGGTTTTATTAATTAGGTACCTATTATAATTATATTAGAATAATGTAAAACTGTATAATACTAAAATATTCTGATCTTATAGAATAGCCTGTCTATTTTATTTCTGCACATATGAAGACTTATTTAGCTAAAGAGACGTAGTTGACTACATACACTAAAGGAAATAATATACTTATTAAACTGCTGCTTAGAATCTGTATATAACAGCTACACTAACAGAATTATTCGTTTTCATAATGATTATATGTTTCCATTTTTAATGTGTAAAACGGGTTTTAGAGTATGGAGAAGAACTTTACTCTATTATAATTCCTATAATATTTCAATTTATTACTTCTGTGTAACCCATTTTAATTAAATAATAATACAAACGGTCAAACAATAACAATGTTGTCATGACATTACCTGTCACTATCATGGCCTCCATATAACATTGTCCATGAGTCATTAGGCCTCTCACGGCCTTGGTGAGATTTAATTAAAATACCTATACGCATTTAGGATCATATCAATGTCCGATCTGTCAAAATTTATTATAACTGAATCTGTAAATCCTTACGTAATTGGAAAAAGGCAGAAATGCCTGAAAGTGGTTTAACAATTACAAAATATCTTATTTTCTTAATAAAAAACATTCCTTTCGTTTTTCAATAGTAGTTCGCTTATTGTTAGAGATGGACTCAACAAACCCTACATGACTATGCTCGACAGGGAACGTTCTATCCATTTTCACAATGTAACTTAAGTACATACAGGGTCGGAAAGTCCCCATGGTTCATCGGCCGTTACGTGAGAGCGATAAAGTAAGTGATAGGAAATATGACAATACAACATTTGTTGAGAAAGTCGTATTCCGCATTTAATTTTTCATGTAATTGTATTAGAGTAACTCGACATCCTCCTGTTTTGTAAAAATTATAAATCATGTTTCTATTACCCATTTCTTCACATTCTGGTATATTGGTTTTTGTACATATTATTCTCTTGCGTTTTTTAGGAGAACTAAATTTTACTTTACCATCACCACTGTTTAGAGCTTGTAACAACACTTTCGCTTAAGATTCTCTTTATAATATCTAGAGATATTCTTGTAGCAACTACAACACCGTTTTTTAATTGTATTTTATTTTCATTTGGAAAAATTATCTTAAAATAATTATACACGTTAAACACGATAGTCTTTGACTGGCAACTAATTTTTTTTTTCTTTTATTTTTCACCTCCATTGATTTATTTTAAAATGAAATTACACTGAAAATGTAGAGGACAATACACTTACGAAGAAACACGCCTTCGTAACTGCAAAACACAGTATGCACTGCAAGCTGTTACGGTGAACGCCACACCGCCAATGTCTTTCTTCCTCGGATGCCGAAGAAAGTGACAAAGGGGTCTTCTGGGAATTTTATCTCAACAAATATCGTAGGGACTGTAATATATTTGACTTACGCTGAAATTTAAGCTAATAATTAAATTAAAAAAGGTAAAAATTCGTTGAATACCTATATAGGGTGATTCACAACTTATCAAAAAAAAAAAAAATTGGGAATAGATGCGGCATGAGAAATGGAATCAATATTGTAAAAAAAATTTTTGTTATAGTTAAGTTATAGCACATTAAACCACTACATAGCTGGACAACTGTAGTCTCTAGCGTCATTCGCAATACGCGTGGAGAGCCATGTGACTCCTAATACTGAAATCCGCTGTTGCGGTAGTTTTTACCTGTTATCTGTGTTATTTACATCAGTTTTTTAGTAGTTAGTGTCAAAAATGGCTTGCGTGTATAGCAACTCAGAGTTGATGGATATCGTTTTAATTTATGGTGAAGCAAGACAACATTTGTATTATGGTGAAGTATTTGTGTTATGGTGAAGCAAGACATCATTTGTGTTAATTCGTAGACAGTGAGTAAGACGGACGCAAATGTGTTTACACGTGAGTGGATAAAATTTTGAACAATTGCTGTTGCAGCATCGGGTATGTCAAATGATTTTATTATTTAAAAACAAATTAATTTTATTAATAATTAATAAAGGCAAGAGCCATATGAATTTGCCGATATAAAATAGGTGCGATAAAATTCTATTTACATATTTCTTTCCTTGCGAAAGTTTTTGTCCGTTTTAATCACGCCGCCATACCGGTCGCATTGTGCGAGGTCAGGTTTTACAGTGGACCAGTTTCCAGTGCCGTGCAGAAGTGTATTTTTAAATCAATTTCGAACTGACCTTTTTGAATTTTTCTTTACAAAATTGTATTTGTAAGGGTCCCCTGTACATCCAGATTTTTTTTTTTGGATAAGTTCTGAATCACCCTGTATAATTATGAAAACTAGTAGAAGGGATACTGCGGGAAACAGTTTCACATAAAAAGAATTTCGACACCACTGAGTATTTTACAAATTTATGAAGTATTGAGTGAAAACTCTAAACATGTTTAAGCTCATAAATTCGATTTAAACTAGATTTTATAAAGAAAATAAAAAATGCACTTCTTCATTAATTGTCAATGTTTTATTAATTTGTAAGGTAAGGCTATTCAAATTTGGTCTTTTGGTTCTCTTCTGACTAATGCAAATAATATTCAGATATTACTTTTTTATAACAATTATGTCATATTAAAAACCTATTATATGTAATGTCGGCAATATGAAATTAATAGGTATAACATTTTACGAATAGAATATTAAAAAGAAATCGCGAACATTCGAACGAAATAATTTTCAATAAGATAAAGGTGATTATGCAACGTCAAAGCACAACTTTATTGAAAATAGGACAGCCGTTTCGCAATAAACTGGTGCAATATATTAGCAGCTGATAATGAGTGTTATAGGCGGCCTGAAAACCAAAATAATTTATTGTTCTCATCATGAAAACACTAGAAAAGGTGTGGTTGTAAATAATGTTCACACAATATTTCGGGCCGTATTCAGAGAGGAGTGCCATTTGTCTAAGCGACTATTAATTTTAATTTTATCTTTTTTTTTTTTCTGTGTAGGGGTTGACTGTCATTTGTTTAGCAGCACTCTGCCGCTACTGGTGTTTTTTATTTTTCCATTACCGAGTGATTACTGAATTATTAATGGTGGCTATAAACGGACATCGCTACTAAATGATAACTAAACATGTTAATTACTATAATGGTGTGGACGGTATCCGAGAAATACCCACAATAAGTCTTTGTTGTTTTGTTTCTCTTCCGAACTAGAATTTAAATGCAACTTATAAATATAGAATAAGGAAAAGTTCATTAATGTATTTTACAAACGATCGCCGCTTAAGTTGATTAGAATATCCAGAAAAAGTGAACATTTCTTGAATTCCCAAATATTCTTGCAACTTAAAAAAATAATAATATATTAAAATAAAATAATATTGCAATATAAAGTACAAATTACATTTTGTTTGAAAAAAAAATTTTTGATTTTCGATTTCATATAAAATTTACAAAGTAGTTTATTTACAAAATTGGTGATGACGGGGTATTACATATAACTGGTCACAATAAGAGTATTTCGTACTAACAATGTATTTATATTTATTTTTTTTTCTTCACTTAAATACCTAATTAATAAATATGTAGCAAAAAATCCCCAGCATTGTATCTGTATCCTCTTTGAAAAAAAAAATCCTGTAATTTGTCTTATTTTTTATTGACTAGATGTAAATATCCCCTTAAGTACATTTTTTAAAAAATGTATATGCTTTTTGTAATTAATATCACCAAGAGGAAATATCAAAATGAAATTTTTATTCTTCTAAATTTTAACCAATTTAAAATTTAATTTTTCTAATAATATATTTACCGTTAATTGTATAAGAGATATTAAATTGAATTTGTAATACTTATTCAACTGAAATATAACAAAAATAGTAACATCTTTATTTATTCCCGAGTCTCGATCGGCTCTGTGTAGCAAGAAAAAGATTTTATCGTCCCCCTGAAGAAAAATACCAATTTTTCTTGGCTTAAAGCGTACGTCAAAATAAAGTAAAAACTGACACTGATGTATGAGGGACAAGGCTCTCCTTAGTTCAATTTATTTAGTTTAAAAATTTCGCACGCTGATCCTGGAAGCTTATAGTTATTGGAAATCTGGTAGGTTCAATACTGGCTACACGTGCGTGTAGAAGATAACAGGAGATTTTGGACATTTGACTAATTTCACGTCATTAATCTGCTTCAAGTTTACTGCAGTTACTTATTACCTTTACCTTTTATAGAGGGTAACGCACCTTCAGTTTACGGAAACCCGGTTAAACGTTTTATTGAAATACAAAGGAGGACCTTGTGCTCGACTTAGGCCATCCTTTATGCTAGGGTTGGAAAACGGTACAAATAACCTTGCCATTAACCATGCAAATTAAAAGTGAAGTCCTTTGCACCTATTTTTATATGGGTTTTATTTTTCTGCAAATTTAAAAAAGTAAACATAAGTGTTCAAAATTAATTACATATTTTTTATTAAAATTTATAATCGGAAAAATATATACAGGGTCGTAATGTCGTAAGTAATGATTTAACCATGTTTGAAATATAGGAAAATATATTTTTAAATAAGCAAAATATCAATGAAAGTTTATTTTTTATTATTATTATTATGTATTTTTGTGTTTGTTATTAAAAGCTGTATAGCTGTGTGTACTATTGACACATTTCTAAAACTCATTCTGCACCACAAAGAAACAATAAATAGGTCCTATTAAGAAATGTTTTAATTTGGAGATACAGGGTGTTCAAAATTAATAAAAACGCGCTTTGTTTCATGTTGCAAGAATCAGATAGCGGAACTTTATGTTATATAAATGTGATTGCTTAAATTACATAGGCCGACAAAATTTGGCCGACCCTCTAACTTAGAAACCAGAATGCACTTTTCCGAAGTGATTTGTGTTGAATTCAAATCCGAGGTCCAAATTTTTCTATTGGCTCTGGTTTACGAGATATCCTAACCTAAATGTGCAAAAATCGCGATTTTTTTACATATTTGAGGTTATGTTACATGGATAGGTAATTTTTTTGCTAAAACCATTAATGGGATCTTAAAGTACTATACTTGGTCTTTAAAACGCACTTGGATTTATCCCAATATCATTTTTCGTCTTTGAGAAATCGCATAGTAGTTTCATTTATTTCTCGATCTATTACGACAAATTTTGCAATAAATTTAAAAATATGTCTAAAAATTCTATATATGGCTGATATTTTACAAATTATATCAATCTGGAAATACATTTACACACAAAAGAGGCTAATACGCTTAATTCCGAACTCATAAACCCTAAGCCAAAAAACCCAAAGTCCATAAATATATAAGCCCATAAACCCTTAACCCATAAACTCACAAGATTCGTGATCAGCGACCGGGTATCCCGAGTATATTCAAAAATCGAGAAATAATTCAAACTACTTTTCGACATGCGATTTCTCAAAGACGAAGAATGATATCGGGATAAATTCTGGTGCGTTTTAAAGAGTAAGTATAGTACTTTAAGACACCATTAATGGTTTCAGCAAAAAAATTACCATTCCATATAACATAACCCCAAATATGTCAAAAAAATCGCGATTTTGGCACTTTTAGGTTAGGATATCTCGAAAACCAAAGCCGATTAAGAAATTTCGAATTCAGCGCACCAAAATCCGTTGAGAAAGTATATTCGTGTTGTTGGGTTAGAATCTTGTCCGCCTGTGTTATTGACACAAATGTCTTGAAATTTAGCAATAATTACCTATACATATGTGCCATTTTTCCATTTATCTCGTAAATGGTGAGTTCTAATGCCATATATGTTGCAAGAAACCCATTTGTGTAAAGCTTTAATGTGTTCTATGATAATGGTGAGTTCAATGGCGAATATCTTGGAAGAAATTGCAAGCAGGAAGGATTTTTTTGAAACTTTTAATGTTTTTATCTCAAAAAATAAGCTTTTCCGAGTATATCTTCAATTAATTATTTTACAAATGTATAAAATATAATCACTCATTAAAGTATATTTTATTTACACGTATAGGTAAAATTAAAAAAAAAACATGATAGATAAATTTTTCCAAAGAAAATTTGTTACAAATACTTAAAATTAAAAGTTACTATTACGTGGATGTAAGAATAAACTAGCTAAATTCATAGTACACTAGTGTATAATATTTATTAGCCATACGTTATTCAATATGGCTGCTGGTAAAATGAAATATTTAAATACAAAGTTTCAATATCCTTGAAAGGTCGTTTACTGAAGACGGTTTTGACCTACATAGCAAACCTTTTCGCATGGAAATATGTTTATCCACGTCTTGAATATATTATTATAGCTATGGCAAATGGTGGATCACAACGTAATAATAATTAATTACCAAACAAAAACAAATGAAGCGCACAAAAATGATTCGATGAGTTGGCAACATATTACTCTTCGATGAAACATTTATTTCTAAAACAACAAATACATTTAAAGGAAACTAATGACTACGTCTACTACCTTTGTAAACTTGTTTGATGCCTGTGGATCATAAAAATGCTGACAAATAACTTACATAAATAAAATACCTACGTAGTAACGAAAGATGAGAGAAAGTGAAAACAAATTTAACTCAAAACGACTTTTCTTCTCAGAAGAAATGTACATTAACTTGTTTATATATTAGAAAGTGGCGAATATAGCAGTAGTGGTGCAACGAGGAATAAAAACGAAATAGAACCTAAAACCGTAACTGTGAAATTTACAAAATTTGGTCTGATCTGCTGCTTAAATTAGGTATACAAATAAATTATCAGTGGTTGTGGGCCGTTCCGTTGCCGACCATGATGTCACAAACATGGCAATGCTGACCGTTATTCCTTAATCATGATTACGCTGACAATCAGCTTTGCATGACTTATAATTTTTGTTAAAAAATGACTTATTAGTGTCTAAAACTTATCTTAAGTAAAAAAAAAAAACGATATTGTCATAAAACTCGCCACACTATGACAACCTGACAATAGCAATAAAAAATTATATTATAATTAATCATAATAGAGACGGGATTGCTCCTTAAGCAAAAAATTTTTTATAATGACACCAACGTAACCTATTCAAAGCAGATATTTTGTTATGGATAAAAAATATTTCTCTCGGTGTAGGTAATAATAATATAAATGTTTCATATGACAGAATAAACATTACAAGGTGTTGAATCAAAAATCTATATACAGAAGTCTATTAAATTGGTCATTTAATTATTGACAATGGCTGAACAATGAAGTTATACTGACAGACATTTTAATATATTCAAATGTTTAAGTGAAATTTTAATTAGATGAATTAAAGAGTGACCTTTAATTTTCTCAGTTGACAGATTTTTAAAAAGTAAAAAGAATAATGCGTCATATTTTCACCGTCGTACAACAGAATGTACTTTAGCGTATTAGTTGTGTAGATACATTTTGACATATAAAACTCATTCCTAGTGGACAGCAAATAAAGTCAAATTAGAGTTTTTTTTCTTGTTTTAAATAACTACACAGAAAATGGGAATGTGACATGCAAAACGGATTTATAAGGCAGAAGTGAATTCTAGAGATTGTACTGGTAGATATTACTCAGAAATTACGTGTTTCGTTTTTACAAAATATTTGGAAAACAAAGCAATTGATTTTTTAACATTGTCTAATAAAGATATTTTATTTTATTAAATATACATTGTAAAAAATACGAAAAATGTTCAGTACAGACATCATCTGTTTTTGAGATTGAGATAATCAAAAATAATTTATTAAAATCAAATGCCAAAATCCAAAAATTCAAAAAAAGAAATGTAATGCATTGAACGTTTGTAGGTTATTAAAGGTGTGAAATGTCTATTGGTGTAGTTAGTTTTTAACCAAGAGGTCACTAAGATTGACCTTGTCCAGTGATATTTTATGACAATTTTTTGAGGTTAGATTTTTTACAATATATTGTAGTTAAACCGTACTTTTGTTGAAATCATTGAAATATCACCGTTTTCTCTAGAGGGGGAATCTACAGAGTCTTCATAAATGATTACAAGCCACGTGACCAGTAATTTTGTTTGGAATAGTAATTTTATTTCACACACGTTGGCAATTAAATTTCAGTAAAATTAAAAATTATTAAGACAATAAGATCTAGATTATATTAAAGCACAACATTCTGTTTCACAAACTGGTGACCGTAGACGTAACGGTTTGCTATTGTTCATTGTAAACGAATCATTTGCCTATATTGGTAAGTAAGTAAGATTTCGATGTTTTCAGTCGACAGTACCAGCTGTGCAATGTTGATTGACTAAGTTTGGCGATCACATGGCTTGTAAACATTTATGAAAACTCTGTGACAAACTAAAAGAATTATACAATTTATATATTTAAATTTATATAACAATATTGCCTTTTCTACTAATTAAAAAATTAAAATTATATCAATGTTACAGAGCATGCGCATCAAAGATAATTTCATGTAAGTGAAGTAGCCTCGCAACAGTATATCATTCAGGAAAAGTTTGGTATTGGTTAAGAGTACGTCTATAATAAACCACTTGAAGAAAAAAACACTCGATTAACACACTGACACAGCACAACACCAAGAAAAACAATAAAAACACTTACAATTAGTAGAACTGGAAAATGTCAAGATTAAACAAAAGAAGAGAAGATACATATCAGCAAGACTCACCTGCATATGAGGCTATTCTTTACGAGCATGCGCATTAGGAATAACAAGGCTAACGTTAAATTTTTACTTTATTTCAATTTAGGGATATTCTTTCATATTAATGTATCTATTTTACCAAACACGTGTTGGTTGTTCTTACTTCTAAATCCTTGTAAAAATAAATTAATTTGAAGTTGTTTTTATAGTATCCATGTAGATAGTATACAAGGGTCAGATTCGATCTGTACAATTTCAACTATGACAATTTGTTGCGGGTTGCCTAAATATGTGACGTCACACTAAAAGAGTATATCGTTGGTGACTGGGGATAATTTCCTTATGGGAATCGACTAGGATCTATAAAGTGAAGGATTCTTTGAAAAGCAGCTAGTATTTACTTGACTAACTTTCAAGTACCTACTCTTCAACTCAGTCAATCCAATTTTATAAATTGCTATGTGTACAATTTTTTTTATTATATTTATTCCACCAAATCTGCAAGTAGCGCCATAGAGCATATGGATTTATAGTTCGCAACTGTCGTGATTTTTCAAGCTTAGATGTCATAAAGCTTCTTTCCTTAAGTTACCTTAGATCGAAACTTGAATATGCCTCTTCTGTATGAACTCCGCACAGTGGTGTCCACATTAATAAACTGGAATCGATTCAGCATTGATTTTTTAAATTTTTATATTTTAAATCTGATGGCTACTATCCACATATCGGATATCCGCATGGGATCCTTTTAAGTAGACATTCCTTTATTAGCATTGTGTCAAGACTAATAAAGGACGGAAATACCTTTCGCAGGTCTTTCTTTTTAAAATTTTACTTAATTTGGCTGATTGACGGGAATTTACAACCATACTATCATTTTCTATACCTAGACCGAAACCTAGACTTAGCTTGACTTAGAGAAAACGGAACATTTATTTACCTCCTCGCACTAATTTAATCAAACACTTTATGAAATTTGTGACAAATGTAATAAAAATTCTGTTGATATTTTTAACTGCAGCCTTAATGACTTGAAAATACTTTATTTTTAATGTCCTGCAGTTTTAGATAAGTACGTAATTTTAATCTTCATTTAGGTGTATTATTTAATGTATAGATTTTATTTATTTCCTTCTTTTTTTGTTGATGTGTATTTTTTTGTTCCTTTTAATTTTATTTGTAATTAATGTAGTTTTTTTATTATTATTGTCTTTAAAACCCCTGTTCTATACCTAACCGTTAATAACAAAAAGAGAGTTTTAAAAAAATTCCCATTGTAACAAGTTGGCCGTGGGCAAATGACAGTGTCACAAATTGTTACAAAACATTACAAAATATCCGTTGTTAAGACGAAAGTCTTATATTAACCAACTTGTGTGAATTTTTTTAAAACTATTTTTGTTATTAAATGGTAAATATCTCAGAAATTAATAATTTTAGCTATAGTGAATGCTTTATAAAAATGAAAGAACACAAAATGTATTTTCAGTTTTTAAAATAAAATACAGGGTAATTCATTTAAGAAAATTATGTGGTCGAGTTTTGGCTTGTCCTATATTCAACTATTGCAATAATAAAGAAATAGCACTTTCTCGTAAAACTGTACCAATATCAAAAAGTAATGATTGCAAAAAATTATTGTTAAGTTGTTCTGTTTAGGGTATACAGGACGCTGAAATGGGAATGAGTCTCGTATACAATTGACCATAACTTTTGAAATACCCTGTATTACACAATTAAACCCTATATTGGAAGCATGGGAGAGATGTGCTTAATCCAAATAATATATAGGGTGCCCCATTTAAAAAATAGTATGTTTGGTAATACGTAACACTCTGTATATACGAAAATAATTTTAAAATGTGCAGTTTTAAGTTGGCTACAATTTTTGTAAATAACTTTTTTTGATCTTCTATAATAAAGGAGATATCGTACTTCGACACACTAATGCCGCACCCTGTATGTATTTAAGCCATTTTTTGTACTGTGCAATTGCAATGCTATTCACTGGGAACGGTTTAATATTCTATGCTACATGTTGTGTCTCATTCTTGTAACAGATAGAGCTTAAATTGAACAAAAGTTACATTTGATCATAATTTTCATACGATCTATGTTTCTAAACACTCTGTGTTTAATTTTATAACACCTACTAGTTTTGTAACCATAAATCGTCCCCATTATTTAACGATTTTTTTTAATTGATTTTCTAGTAAAAATGCAAAAATATAAATAACACCGCATGGCTCATCCTGTCAAACAACAGAAATAATATGAAAGTTCTGTAATTGACAGTTCGCGCCTAGAACTGTAGTACAAATAAATTTATAGGTTCGGAATGCCAGAACTAATAATTCAACTCACCTACAGATAGCGGATTTATGAAATATTACAGTTTATTTAACCCCAGTCCACTCGCAATCTATGACTGTTATGTGTATCTATCCTCCCACGTGTATTCTTTGTAAACGTCCAGGTATAATTGGCTCATTTCTGGAAAGTGCTAAGTGAAATAAGATTTTGTCACATTATATTCCATTAGAGAAGTTAGGAACCAAAAGCTGCTATGATATCCATCCAGTCATTAATTACAGAAACAGATCGGAGGGGTCATAAATAAAATTCGACATCCCATTTGGCAACGTCGCGTGGAGGGTGGGGCGGATGTGACGCGATGATGGAACGAACCTCGGAGAAAAATGATCGTGTCAGGAACGAGAAAGACGGGACGAATCGCGTGAGCGAGATGGTTACTTTGACCGGGGGTTGCTCGGCCTTGATGGATTACACCCTCACGGGGTAGGGGAACACTGCGACACACGTCTCCCTCATACCAATTAGAATTCCTACGATTGAATCACTGATTACGGTATCTAGAATTTCATCCCTGATTTATAGTTTGTTTTGAAATTTCGCTCGTACTTCCAATCCACCTATTCTTTGGAGAAGTTCCCCGAAACTTTTTATTTCAATTTAATTATTGCTACATTTACATTATTGGCTCGGCGCAAGGAATAAAAGGAAAAACTTTTGATAAATTGCCGCGACCTGAAATTTTGTTTTCATTATTCATAACTTACAAAAGTTGTTTATTCAGAGGGAGGGACTTGAAAAATTTGTTCATGCTTTCACATAAAACCAATATCAATAATGTATTCTTTTATTATATATCAGACCCATATATCATCTAAATAATAAATAATGCATGGACATATCTCCTTCAATTACACATATAACTTTATTTCACTACTTTCCTATTAATATGTTATTAATATATCAAATGCTCTTGGATTAATTAATACTATTTTATATCTTATATCTTATATCTTATTAATACTATCTTTTTATTAATACCCAGATAATAAATGTAGTTTTTGATAAAATTCTATAAAATCTAAAAT
This sequence comes from Anoplophora glabripennis, assembly GCF_000390285.2. Lineage (NCBI taxonomy): Eukaryota > Metazoa > Arthropoda > Insecta > Coleoptera > Cerambycidae > Anoplophora > Anoplophora glabripennis. The sequence goes on along the minus strand of NW_019416306.1, from coordinate 2,206,774 downwards.
ATCATTAACATATTTTTAACATGTAAAACTCGATATGTTACTACCTCTCTCTAGATACTATTTAGTGCTATTGCATAGAGCAACACCGCCCATATATTTTTCGAAAGATAAGATATCAATATTTTAAAAAGTGATATGGTAGATACTATTTTTCTATATATTCGAGTATTTTGCTGCATGTGAAAAAAGAAATTAAAATTTTATTCAATTCAGTGGTTATTGTAATGGAATTTCATTTCCTTAATTAATCTTAAGATTTCTTCACAGTTGACAAACTACCCAAACAAAGAAAAAACACTAAAAATATGCCCCAAATAAATTGTTAACATCTATGTATGTATAAACTCATATTCTTGAAATAGCAAGTAAATAAGCAATTAAAGATATAAGATTCTATACATTATCAAGATATTTCTCTTGTCTGTCTCCATATGAATACCACCAGTATGACAGGGAGTGAGTCATTCACGCAGATATTGAATAGAACTAGAGTTACGTACTTGTGGCGAATAATTGTTGTAAGATGTCTTTAGCAACTTGTACAAATCAAATAAAATTATATTGTTGAATGAAATTGTATGAATTTCCCGACAAATATACTGTCGAAAATCGTTCATGAGAGAAATTTGATTACTTTTGGACAATCTAAAATTGGCCTGTCTAAATTTTAAAAAATAAAATTTAAAATTTTGCTGGAATTAAGGAACATTTAGTTGCTCATACACCTAAATAAAATTTGCCGTAGTGCATATTATGTGTGTGAAAAATAACCTAAGAACCTCAGGATTAAAGTACCTACCATTCGATATAAGTGATATTCGTTAGTTAAAATCTTAAACTTGCTTTAATAAAAAATTTTATATATTTGTTTTATACCAATATCTATATAATGTACAAAAAATATTTTGTGCAGGCAGGTACAGAGCCTTCATAAGCATTTACAAGACACGTGACCGCTGAGCTTAGGCAACCAACATTGCAGGGCTGGTACTGGTAACGAAAAATCCCTAAATCTTGGCGTCACCTATGTTAATGATTCGTTTGCAATGAACAATGACAAACCGTTACGTCTACGTCCAAGATAATGCGATCGCTGACTGGTTGAATAAAATCTCGTGAAAAATTACACCAATCACTGCCGATGAAACAGAATATTGTAGATATTTTAATAATTTTATTATTTTAATCTTATCGAAATTTAATTGCCAACGTGAGGGAAATAAAATTACTATTCACGTGGCTTGTAATCATTTATGAAGGCTCTGTACTTGGTATACTGATTCTAACGTATAGTCTTTCCGAAGTCAGTTGAACATGCAAAATACGTCTGGTAATATTTAATGAGTTTCATAGGCGTCCCTAAAAAAAATTTCTGCTAAAGGTAAAAAATTATAACAATTTGTGTATAATGTGTAGAAAATTTCTATTATATGTTCATTTGGCCAACAACATATTTTAATTATTTATATCTTCAAACAATTTTTATTATATTGATGGTAAATATCGTTTTGTTCCGTTTCAAAAGGTCTCCATGTTGTGATAATATTATCACAATAAACAAAATATCCCTCTTATTTCTCCCTTTCGCAATTGTAATATGAATGATTTATAGAAGGTGCCTATAATAAATTTAAATTATCTGAATCACACTAAATGCCGCATTGCTGCACTTCATTGCTGGCCAATTTATCAACCACTTCTCATCTGCTGTGATTTATTGCCCAGTAGCCCAATGCAACTGTGATCGGTTTTCTTTGCCCGCGCTCGCATTCTTCAACTGAGCGTATACATTTCTATCGCCTCCACGTTTAGTTTGACCAGACCTGTATATGGGTATGGCTAAATAAATGGGGAACAAGTGTTTCAAATATTTCAATGCCGAGTTGGTGCGTCAGCGACCGAACCTGGTACATACTATCAATCTGTTGGTTCTTCAATTGATATCGGAAATACTATACGCTTGGTGAACATTTAGACGTCGATATACAGAATATAAAAGTATGTATAAATGTTTTATAGACATTTTATTTGCATCAAGTGTTCATTGGGCTAATATATATGACTTTGGAAGGTGATATCATCATTTTATGGTTTCATGACTTTCAAATATTAAATCTTTTTATGCTTAAATTTTTATTTTAGGCAGGTCAATTAAATGATCAAAAAAATATATAGAAACTTGAGAGATATATTTTACCATACGAAAGTGAAATTGTTTTCAGCCTAAAAATGTTTTTCAGGATTCAGGAAAGGAAAATGAAAACGTAAAAATTATGATTTCCATAAAGAAAATAATAGACTACCTAAATTTGCATAAACCTTATCAATTATTTAAATTTCGTTAGAACATTTTTCATACACAGTGGTGACGTGAAACTGCATCCCTCTTTTTTTACTGTTATTTGAGGTTCTTACCTAATTTATAAATAAAATGGCGTACGGATTTTAAAAAGAAATAAAAAAAGTTTTGATGCATGCGGGTCTTACTTATGTTTTCTCTTATGGAACACTCTGTAGATATTTACAGCATTGGAGAGCTTTTAAAAAATATTTTATATATAATACTTACCTACATATCTACAATGGTTTTCGAGGTGTTAAAAAGATGATATTAATCTGTCAATTAACTTGGTAAAATAAAATAAGATGTTTGCAGAAGCAGAGAAGTGCCATATAGTTACAATTTAATTAAAATATTTAAAAATTTAGGCAAAAATAGTTCCATTTTTATTTAATATTAATAAATAAAATTTAAAAAATTAATAAAATTGATCTACAGGGGAACTCAGGTATACAGGGTGATTCACAACTTATCCAAACAAAATTTGGAATATTTTCATCTTGAAGAAATGGAGTCAATATCGTAAAAAAAATTGTAAAGTCCTTATAGTTTCCAAAAAAAAAAAATGATTATTGAAGTTGTAGTATTTTCAACTTTTATATCACTGACTATCTAGCGTCATTGGCCCATGTGGCCCCAGGCGATTCCGAATACTAAAAATCTGATTTTAGTATTATCGCTGTTGCGATAGTGTTTACATTTAATTTTCAAATTGCCAGTGTTGCGAGAAACAACTACTCCGCGGGCTATATGCCCCGACCGGCATTGAATTACACTCTCAACACCTAGTACAACAGCTAGGATCGCTCGTCAGTCTAACCCACCAGGCACAGACCGGTTTCGGACTTATTAGTCCTCATCAGTGTGTCATAGGCGAGACACCCGACGAAAAATCCAGCTGTTATAATGTCGCATACTCACGACAAAGAGGTACATAGTACGCGAAGCGCAAATGGCTTCATCTGTTTTGAACTGAAAAGTTCAAAACGCGAGTCAGCTGTGAAAGCTACCAACCTCTGCGCCGGCTCTGTTAGACTCTGCACGTGCACGAAGCCTATTAATGCAGGTACGCAAAAACTTTTGAAAATCCGTACAACTTTTATTCACACATTTTTTATTTCGTATCTCGAAAAGTAATGGAAAAGTAGAGACAATGACCACAAAGTACATATCTACCTAAAAATAAAACTATAACGTTTTCCTTGAGAAATGTCATCTTTTATGTGAATACAGTAGGTAATAAAGAAAATTAAACTGAATTTAAAGTTATCATAAAGCAAAAAATATGTATTGTCTTGTCAAGACATTTTTGTTCATCAAAAAAATTAATTCACTCACGAAAAAATATTATTCTGATTGCATGTTTATTAACATATTTTTGCCAATGTAAACTGTATAAGAAATTGAGGAGTCGGTTGATACGCATTAATTTTGGTAGCTCTGTACAAACTAAGATAAATAGCTTTTTGTTACTGCTTTAAAGTTACGCTGTTAAGGGATGGGAAAGAAATCCTAGTCCAACTTTTTCTAATTCAGTGATTAATTGCGGTTGTTACATCATTAATTCCTTAAGTGTACCATTAGAAATTCCCTTAAATAGAACCCTATTCCTTTTGAAAGACGATCCTGTAAAAACTGGCTGTACCCACTTCGAATATGAATCGATGAATAATCATGATAGGCAAACAATTGTGAAAAATGTAATGTTATTGTATAATAATTCGAAAGCATTTGTTAAAGATGAACAAGAGAAAGAAGGAGTTCGCGGGGTTGAAATGGTAGAAATGAATAGATAGGGGTAGCAGTGAATTACCAGGAAAGCGGCATTGTTCGGCCGGTGTTGCGGACGGGGATTGACGAGAGGGCATTATCACCAGCATCCATCACTGCGAGTATCAATGCGTTGCTTCCCACAGGAGACCCAAAAACTTTAGCTGTTTGTGAGTTCTGATCCCCACTTCCTCGCTTTTTCTACTTTGTATTTTTCTCTCAACCTTCCCCAGCGTCTTCCCAAAGCATTTTTCATCTTTTCTAGTTTCAGCTGTGACGTACGTCAGGCTTCAAGACTGACTAATATCACTAATATATTCTGTTGAAGTACAAGGCAAAATATTGATATATTTTTGTTACAAAGTTTAGAACAAATGGCTTGAGCACAAATAAATATATTATATTTCAGGAATCTGTTTTGTTCATAAAATATAGTCGCCATATTACCAAAATATATCAGAGATTTATTAGAACAAAACAGATACAAGAACAAGTTCCTTTGCACAAATATTTATTGGCTTTTTGTATGATTGTTCTAAATTGTCTCCCGATATATTTAGAGCGTGTAATACATTTTTTTGATGCACTGCACTGCTATAAGGTTATATTCTTATATACACTTTTTTCCGAAAATGGATATTTAAGAAGATACAAGTATTTAAAGGGAGATGGTAGATATTATTTTTTTATTTACCTTATTAGGTATTTTATAAGTTAGATTTTAAATTAGCTTTCTTGAGAATTTTTCAAACAAATACATAACTAAAGTATTATTTCACAATGTTTCAAAATGTATTTCATTTATTATATACTTCTGCAAAAAATTAAGGGAGCAAAAAAATTTTTCGAATTTTTAGTGATTCTTCAGAATGCTGTATCTCAGTTAAAAATGATCGTATCAAGGTTTTAAAGAAAGCATTTTAAAGCGCCGAATGTCTAGTTTCCAGATTTCTTAATTCAAAATTTTTAGGAGCGACAGTCATCGCGAAATTCTAAGAAATAAGACTAAAAAAATTTTTTTTCAATTTTTTGCGTTCTTTTTCTCGGTCCACGGGCTTGGAAAAATTTTTTACACAAAAATCATGATATGGACTTGATAGCCTATTCATTCAGCTCTAATTTTTTTTTTAAATTTTTCTCTACGTTAATTTGACCCGGAGATATTCGACTACGAATACAAAAGCATCCTTTTGGCTTTAACCATCGATATCTCAGCAACTAATGATCAGACAGAAAATTGACGGGCAGTTTCGAAATCTCGAATAAACTTCTTACAAGACTATGTAGTGTTCTTGGAAGAAAAAAAATTTCTTTCATCCTCAACATTAACTTGAATAAAGTGAAAAAAGTGACTTTTTGACTTGTTTTGTTCGCAGTCGACCGCATCTTTGCTAATTTCGATGGAGAGTCTAATGCTTGTACGAATTTTTACACCTCAATGTACCCCCAAAAGCTCCGTAAATGGGCAGATCGATCTATCGAACGGTTTTTCCTGACCACTTAATCAAAATTTCAGAAAAATTTAAAGGAGCAAAATTTACATTTCTGAGCACCCTATAACGTTCGTAAAAATGAAAAATTAGATTTTTTTTCAATTCTTTCACAATTTTTGTTCATTGAATTTGAAAAAAAAAATTAAGTTTTGAAAAAAAAACTTAATTTTTGTAAATTTTTTGAAAATTTACTCTTCTTTATTTTTTTTTCATTATTTAAAAAAAAATCAAATTTTTCATTTTTACGAACGTTACAGGTTGCTCAGAAATGTAAATTTTGCTCCTTTAAATTTTTCTGAAATTTTGATTAAGCGGTCCGGAAAAACCGTTCGATAGATCGATCTGCCCATTTACGGAGCTTTTGGGGGTACATCGAGGTGTAAAAATTCGTACAAGCATTAGACTCTCCATCGATATTAGCAAAGATGCGGTCGACTTAGCAAAACAAGTCAAAAAGTCACTTTTTTTCACTTTTTTCAAGTTAATGTCGAGGATGAAAGAAAATTTTTTTCTTCCAAGAACGCTACATAGCCTTGTAGGAAATTTATTCGAGATTTCGAAACTGCCCGTCAATTTTCTGTCTGATCATTAGTTGCTGAGATATCGATGGTTAAAGCCAAAAGGATGCTTTTGTATTCGTAGTCGAATATCTCCGGGTCAAATTAACGTAGAGAAAAATTTAAAAAAAGAAATTAAAGCTGAATGAACAGGCTATCAAGTCCATATCATGATTTTTGTGTAAAAAATTTTTCCAAGCCCGTGGACCGAGAAAAAAAACGCAAAAAATTGAAAAAAAAATTGTTTAGTCTTATTTCTTAGAATTTCGCGATGACTGTCCCTCCTAAAAATTTTGAACTAAGAAATCTGGAAACTAGACATTCGGCGCTTTAAAATGCTTTTTTTAAGACCTTGATACGATCATTTTTAACTGAGATACAGCATTCTGAAAAATCACTAAAAATTCGAAAAATTTTTTTGCTCCCTTAATTTTTTGCAGAAGGTATTACAAAAATTAGGAAATGCACTCTTATATGTACAATTTTATTTTTAAAATGTGAACAAGAGAACGTTTAAGATATCTCAAAAACCGCCATCCCCTCCAATATCTCCATTATAATCCATTTTCAGATAATCTTATTATTTACGTTCTAACTACCCTGAAACAACCCTATACTCGTATAAGAGATATCTCCAAGGTGTGTTACGACAACCTTTGTTTAAAAATATCTCTGGAAAGAATTCAAATTGAAATCTGAAAGTATTGTGGACTTCCGGTTCCTTAGGACTATATTGGAAGCTTTCCTTTAAAACTTTTCGTTTATTAATAAAAAAAATAAAATGTATTACCATTCACCTCACGCCGTATATGATTGCAATCAATCAATGAAAAACTAAGTGTGTTGCTGTCATGCCAGTTGTCACAATTAACTCTTCTGTAAGTTGTCACTGTTATCAGCTAAATACTTTTTGGGTGTAAATTAACAAGAATTATGCCAAATTTTACTAATGATGAATATGTGGACATGCTACAAGTGTTTTTTTCTACGATCGTGCAAAATTTACTACTTATTGCACTACCTACTGTGCCAAAAGTTTAACTTTTTTTACAGTAGTACAAAAAAAATATTGATTACAAGTTTAATCTAAGCATATCCATAAGTACCTAACGTCTGACATTGACAATTTGCGCAATTAATTTCCAGTTGTCAGTTAAAATTTTAATATTATGTAAAATACTGTTAAATAAAATTTGAAATAAAAACAATCGTAGAAAAAATGTTGCGTGCAACATGTGCAAAAAGCATATTTGTTGCACTTAACATGATTGCAGCTCTCAACTTCGTCTCGAGCTGCAAACTTCATGCATCGTACAACAAATACACACTCTTTACAGTAGTTGCACAAATAACTGTTTGAATGTCGCAGAAACTTTTATTAAATAGAAGTACAATGAAAACGAAACTAAGAAATAATTTATTATCAAAAAGAGAAAAAACAAAAAACTTAGTTAAAGGACATTTTCAAAATAATTGCCATTTCTTTCTAAACACAACCTAACACGTTTATCAAAGTTGTTACGGACTCGAGCAAAAATTATGGGATTGTTGCGAATCTCATCAGCCGCCGCGAATATTCTTTCCTGTAGCTCTTCAACACTGTCAACTGGGGTCGCATAAACAATACTTTTTATATGTCCCCAAAAGAAAAAATCCATGGGCGTTAGATCGGGAGAACGTGCAGGCCAAGAGATAGGTGCCTCATTGCCGCGACCTATCCAACGATTCGGGTAATTTAAATTAAGCCACCGCCTAACTACTACAGTGCTGTGAGCAGGAGCCCCGTCATGCATGTACCACATGGCCTGACGTACATTTAATGGTACTTCCTCCAGAAGTGGTGGTAGATGCTCATTTAAGAACTGCAAATATTCAACAGCACCAAGTCGATGAGGTAAAACAAAAGGGCCGACAAGCACATTTCCTACAATTCCTGCCCAAATGTTTAAACTAAAATTATGTTGAAATGTTGTCATAGATACTTCGTGAGGATTTTCAGGAGCCCAGGAATGAAGATTGTGCATATTGGTTAAACCATGTCTTTGAAAAGTTGCTTCATCTGTGAAAAGTATCTTTGAGGCAAAATTCAAATTATTTCTTAGAATATTAAGATACGATTCGCAAAAAACAACTCGCTTATGCATGTCTGGTTCAAGTAGAGCTTGAACTGGCCGGTGGTGAAAAGGATATAATAAATTATCATGGACAATATTCCAAACAACACTATGGGACACATTTAAGTGCATTGCTGTTTTTCTCGTACTAGTCTGACGATTTTCGTCAAACTCTTCAAGTACTGCATCCTCAAGATAAATAGTACGAACAGTAGGTCTTCGGCCGGTACCCTCAATATGCGGCTGTATTTTTCCAGTTTCCCGAAGTCTTCGTTCTACCGCCGAAAAAGTTTGTCTGTGGGGAACTTGACGATTTGGATATCTCTCATTATACGCTCTTGTTGCCGCAGCACAGTTTTTGCGACATTCAAAATACACTTGTAGCATGTCCACATATTCATCATTAGTAAAATTTGGCATAATTCTTGTTAATTTACACCCAAAAAGTATTTAGCTGATAACAGTGACAACTTACAGAAGAGTTAATTGTGACAACTGGCATGACAGCAGCACACTTAGTTTTTCTTTGATTGATTGCAATCATATACGGTGTGAGGTGAATGGTAATACATTTTATTTTTTTATTAATAAACGAAAAGTTTTAAAGGAAAATTGCTAGAGAGGTAAAAGTTTCTAAAAGAACCAGTTTATCTAATGCGTATTTTTGGATATCGAGTTTTTACGAAATATAAAAGTTATGGCAAAAAATGGCTTGAGGGGTGGTTATTTCAACCCCTTTCGAGGGGTTAAAATTTTCGAAAAATAGTTGAAAACTCGCATCTGTATTAGTAAACAACCTGTAAAAAATTTGTTATTTGTACCTCGTTCGGTTTTCAAATTACAGCCAATTTTCATAATTTTTTTGGAAACTGATGGCCCATATCTCTTCAGGGGTAAACATTTTACTAAGGCGATTTTTTGCAGATCGTGTTCTTTTGAAATGTAGATTCACTGGTATCATTTATGGTACTCCATTCAAAAACACCCTGTAGAAGATGTTCTATTCACAGATTCGGAACAGGTACAAAAATATATAATGTGACAAAAACATTTAATAAATTTAACTAAGTATTTAAAGAAAGTCATAATTTGTGATTGTTTGGGTTTACAAAGTTTTACATTTTTGCATTGAAATGTCTACAAAAAAGTACTTGTAAAGAGAAGCACATGCTGTTAAAAATTTGAAGTTAATTTTGTTTTCTATTATTCTCAAATAGCTAACACACATTGAATTCAGTGCCAATATTCTTCCACTGATTGATAAGATCCGAATCTAAGCTGAAAGTAATGTATTTTAATATGGTATCGTTTCAAAATATGAGGCCCCCTAGGATTTATATTATGAAAGGTATTTCATATTAGGACCTATAAAGCAGTCATTTTATAGAACAATTTTTCAGGCGAATTAAACATTGTTAATAACAACAATTTTTCTCCTGAATAAAAAGTTTCTGGAATATTTGGTGGAAAGCCTACTCTGGGCAAAGGTATCGAGGATCAATCCTGTATTCACTGAAGAGACTTTCGCCCTTCCACAAATAAGAAGTGGATCTTATTTGTGGAAGGGCGAAATGGGCGGTGACTATTAGACGCCTTCATTATAGCCATCTTTCTCTATCGCACGGATTTCTATGACTTTCTTTATGACTCTCACGTAACGGCCGATGAACCATGGGGACTTTCCGACCCTGTATGTACAGTCTCATATTAGGAGACATTTTCTTTTCAGTTACTATTTGTGTTGTATTATTATTGTTTTTTTTTAATAAAAGAAAATTATTTATTTCTTAACTCAAGTTATTGTGAGAAACAGTTACTGAAAGGGCTATGTGTGCCGACTATCATTAACATACTCTACCAATATCTGGTATATGTATATGTAACTAAAGCCATTGGTTTCATTAGTTTTACCAAAATACTTTGAGTCAGATTGAGAAGCAAATACTTTTAAAATATGACATATACAGGGTGTCCCGAAATTCATGCAACAATATTTTGTCACAGATTCTTAAGACAATTTTAGGGGACCCGTATTTTTTATTTTTGCCAAGTGGCTCCCTCTTTCGGAGTAACAGACCCCTGAAGTCCGCCCCTAAGAATAATCTTTTTTTTATATCTCAGAACCCTGTTGTACGAAAATCACTAAATTTGGTACACAGTGGTTTTATGACATGTGGAATCTGTTGGTGCTACGTTTTTTGGCGGGGAACCCCCTAAGACAATTTTTCGTGGGCCCCCTTGTCTTTGGGCCGAATAAATTTGGTCGCAAATTTAAATTTCTTAAAAATTATCAGTCCACTAGAAAGCCATTAAACTTAGAAACTTTTTGTCCCTTTATAGTTTTTTCGTAAAACGCAATGTTTTCGAGAAAAATGTCAAAATGTGATCGAATGCATATCGTGATCGCAATTTTCTTCAAAAACATTGCGTTTTACGAAACAAATATCAAGAGGCAACAAAGTTTCTAAATTCAATGGCTTTCTAGCTAACTAATAATTTTAAAAAAAAATATTTGCGACCAAATTTTTTTGCTTCCAAAGACAAGGGGGCTCACGAAAAAGTGTCTTAAGGGGGTTTCTCGCCAAAAAGCGTAGCAGTGTGAGATTCCACATGTCATAAAACCCCTGTGTACCAAATTTAGTGATTTTCATACAACATGGTTGTGAGATATAAAAAAGACTTCTTAGGGAGATTTCAGGGATCTGTAATTCCGAAAGAGGGGGCCAGCTGGCAATAAGAAAAAATACGGGTCCCCTAAATTTGTCATAAGAATCTATGACCAAATTATGTTGCATGAATTTCGGGACGCACTGTATACGGTATGCCCTCATACACACTTGCAATAATCATGTTCTCCATAGCAGTTCATTGTTGAATATATGACAGTTACCACACTCTCTGGTCACTGGTTGTTTTATGACTTTATAAATTATAAAAACGTAACTCTTCAGAAAATTGATTTTTCATTTTGTTTTTCCGAAAATGGTTGATTATCACTATATTTAATTAGTTATATTTAAGTACCTAGTTAGTATCCTACATATTTCACAAAATATTTCCTATGTATTCCACAGTCATATTTCTTTGTTCAGTGAAAACTTATGTAAGTCTGTAAGCAGATGCGACAGACGTTAAGACTTAGTTCGCAACTCCAAAACTTTAAAGTACATGCGTCACAGTCTACCTTGGATTCTAAGGGCTCCCTGTTATGGTCATACGTTGTAACCTGACCCTTCCGTATTTTACTTACATTAGTTCCATATTCTACTTCAACACTAAACTGGCTTTTGTTGAAATAAAATCTGTTTTGAGGAATATAGTATGGATACTTGAATTAATGTAAATATACAGAACATTTAAACAGTTACAGAGTAACCACTTACACATAGTAGTAAAAATATTTCATTGAAATTAATAGAGAACCTTAAAGAAGCCATAAAATTAAGCAAATGATTATTTTTTTCGTAATATCTATTACACTGTTTTTTTATTTAAAAAGTTCTCCATAAAAGGAAATCATTGAAATTGGAAAACTGAAAAAAATAGATTTTGAAAATCAGTGTACATGATTTAGTCAAATGTTTTGTTTATGTTTCTTACATTTATTGACAAAACCCAGGTTTTAAGAAGTTCTTTTTTCTAGGGTCAAAAACAGTTAAACGATGTGTGTGCTTTAATGGAATATATTGAATATTTTTACATTTTCGTAGAGTTTGGGAAATATATGAAATAACGCATAGACGGGGTGTATCTAAAATATGATGACAAACTGGAGGTAGAAGACAATAGAATTTAAAGCAAAAAGTTTCCTAAGAACATGTGTGCAAAAACGTTTAGTAAAAAAATTATAGTGTGACCTATATGTAGTGACAATTACATTTTTTTAAATTAACTTCCGAATGGCTGACCAAATACAAATTCAACAAAAGGGCATCATACGTACATTTTCACATTATAACAAAAAAAAATCAATCAAAAAGATTATCATTTAAGACTTATCCACTCAGTCTTTTTTTAGATAATAATATTACAACTAAATTGAAAATATTGAATGTCACATTATATCAGGCAAATGAATATTTATCTCTGAAAATAATTTCAATCTCTTATTTCGTTCTTCGATAAGATCATTTTTTCCCTTTCCTTTCGTTTTTTCATAACTCCCAATCTCTCATTAACATCTAATTTATCTCTTTGTATCTTTACGATCTCTTCATGAAATTATATTTTGTCCTGCCTCATTAGCTCTAGAGTTCTATTCCTTGTCTGTACTTTGTTACGTCCTATTTTTAGAATTACTTTAGGAATACTTGTCAAATCTAAGGTTGAGGTACCACAAACATAATCATCACTTTCATGGTTTTCGTATCCACTACTAACGGTTATTATTTGGATCGTTCCGCTTTCTAACATTTATACTTCTATCAATGGGGTTTACTCTATTTGTATCCGGTAAAAGATTACGATAATGTTCTTTTTTTTTATCAGATAATTCATTTCATTTTCATACTTAAAAGATTTACGGCCTCTTCCCATTTTGTTATTATTAACAATGGATTTTTAATATTTTCTCTCCATCAATTAGAATTATTTTTGAAAATACTAGATATTAATTGAGCTATTATTTCCCATATTTTTTTATATATTTCAAGTGTCTCCACCTTGCTTCTATATTGTTTGTACAAATCAATAATTGCGAGCAGTACGGCGCCAGCTTGTATTATTACTTAAGGATATCAGTGGTTGCACTAAGATGGAATAATTTACCTCCAAGAACTCTTGCATGTTTAAAATTATAAAGAAAAAAAAAGTCAGTGAATAACTCAATGACTTGTTACCCATACCCTCAGGTATGCCATCCTTGCCTCCAGCAGTGATGACAAAAATCTCAAATACCTAAAACAAAATTGAGCTTACACGTTAAAAAAACCGCGCACATGTCAGGAAGGGGTCAATTGCAAAAAAAGCGTAATTATAGTTTGAAACGGAAAGCCGAGAGCGATACTGCGATTTAATGATCAGTTGGCAAAATTATTTCTGTTACTACTTCTATATTATAATGTCGTTACCATAAAATATTACCCAAACTCGTGTTATTTCATTTAAATTAAATAGTCATAAAATATAAAAATTTTATCTGTATTTCCTGCGAGACTAAATAATAACAGAAATATATTTTTCAATTATACGAATTAACATTTTTATACAGTGTGTAAGAGCAACATTGCGATAAACTTTCAGGCCTGATTCCTACCACCAAAACAAACAATGGTAACAATTTTTCTTAAAATCAATCGTAGTGGCTCTACGATGTTTCAAAGGACGCAGTATTTGGAAAATTATTCCTTAGCCACTGAAAACACAGACTTTAAATTTGATACAGAATGCGATCTGGCAACTTTTTCACATAAAATTTTTAACTGATCTAAATGAAATCAACGACCCAAACCGACGTACAGCAAACAAGTGCTATATTTTGGTCACGTGACTTCAGACAAGATGTAGATACAGGAAGTAAATAAAAATTTGAAACTGTATCTTGGGTACTGCTTGAAGTACCTAGATGGCGGGACAATTTTCTTTTTTATTCATCTATACAATAAAGGACAACTCTAAGGTATACCTATTATATTCGTCTTTACTAATTTATGTTTGTGATATGAAAAATTATTTATTTTATATTTTTGAGAAAATAAAGTCTAAACATATTCTCAGCCTAATCCTATAAACCTAACTAAATTAGCCACTGTTGTTTCATGCAAAATAATATATTTTTCACAGTATCTTCAATGCAAACAAAATACAAATCTCAAATATAACATTGATTTAAGGTCCTTAGTTAGCAATTAAAAATACAAATGTATAAAATTCAGTTAGCTAATAAAAGTAAATTTAAAGGAATACTAGAAAATTAATCAAAATTTTTACATTTACGGTATGAGAAAAAAACACGCATCAAGTATTTTTTATCAATGGATCGTATAACAATGATATGCATCAGATCTCCGTAATTAATGTTGTTTTAACTTTTTACCATTTTTTGGTACAATGATTTTTACACTCAGTGTGGATAAATAGGAACCAATCCAAATATTATTTCAATATAAAATTTAACACTAAATTGTTTAGTATAGAGCGCGTAGATGAAATGCACAATAAATTAAGGTTTTGCCCACATTATCATTTATTTGATTGTAAGGTAGACAGATTTTACAATGTGTTTGACTTGAATTGACCATATTTGGTAATGCCAAAATTTCATTTAGATAGATCGTACAGGATCTTTGCTTTAATAAATACAAGTTTTAAAATACCTACAATATTTGGAAGACCCTGTATAAAGTTAATAAATCATTGTGAGTAGCTATTCAGAAAATTTGGTCAGTTATCAATATGCAATATTTATTTGTGAAATGAAAAAATTCTTATTAATTACTTTGTTTAGTCCTGTTTTAACTTTTGTCTTGAGTTAATATAAGTGAATCCAATTTTATGCTCATGTTTGCAATATTTCCTTATTTGTTAACAGGTATATTATTACAACACAATACTAGTACATAATTACAGTGATGGCCTTTGTCATTACGCTAATGAGGCCTTCTACGTTTCATTTAAATAAGAATATTCATTATTGACCAAATTTTTTGATCACTTTGTGTGAAGACGGTCTTCCAAATTTTATATTTTTTAAACTGGTTTTACTTTAACCATTACCTATCGACATAAAATTTTAATAAGAAATACGGACAGGTATCAATTTTTTTTGACAAAGTTTTTGAATGGGGTAGAAACAATCATTACTTATATGTATATCAAGTAAATTTTAACGAGACCTCAAAGTTCAAAAAATAAATAAATATACCCAGCCATTCATTCTTATATACAAGTGTAGTGCTGTTTAAGGTAGAATAACATTTTAATCTCTATTTTTATTTTATTTTTTAGGTATTTTGCCACCTGTGAAAGAGTTTAAATGTTACTAAAAAGGGTTATTTTTATGAAAATAGTTTTGCCTAATCAAAAAAAAAAACTCAAACTGAAAATAGCAAAGAAGTACAAAATACAAACTTCGCTTTATATCGTGCAATTTAAAAATTTTTATTATTTGAAACACATCGTTCATCATTCAACAAAATAATTACGATATCTTTTGATGTTCTTTTAAAGGTAATATTTTCCTTTTCCAAAATTTTATCTGCGTCCCACTGAATATATTATGATCGTTGTCCCAAGCGTGATCGCAAATTTTATATTTCTGTAATTCTCGTTTTTTAATATATTGCATAAATTGGAGCAAACTATTTTGCTTTTGTCTATGATCCGCTGCTGACGGACGCGTAACATTCTTATAGTTGTGATTTTTATTCGTAAACTGTGTATTCTGAAAAAAAAATAAATAAAAAAGGCTCAAAAAAGGTTGATTGAAGAAGGTTCATACAAGTCTACGAAATAAAATTCTGTGAGCTTCTATTCAAATTTTACATGAAGGTATTTAGCTCAAGGAAATTGAACTATACCAAATTTTAAGTCTATACCTTCAATGTATTTTGAATTATTATTAATAAAAAACTGTGGTTTATTTCCAATCTGTAATAAATCATATAGTCCTTTGCAATCGTTTTTTCAAAAAAAAAAAATGTTATTCTTTATTTTGACCAGAGAAATCATCCCTGGAAATATGTCAACATTTCGCCCTGAATATTTGATATAACTGTCAGCTCAAGATTTTAAAATTAGGGTAATTAAATACTTATAAGAGAAAAATAAGGACACATCACTATCATGATCAGTAGTATTATTATGACAGTTTATAAAGTTATCCAAAACTGTTAGTTAGGAATATTTTAATCGTATTATAAGTTTGTTATTCCATGAAATATCTCTTTGTTAACGAATTACATTTAATCTTCTTCTGTCAAATTGTTTTGTAAAATTGTTAAACAGAATCGATATAATTTATAGAGAAGGTATTACAAGTAATAATAGATCCTTCCTCAAGAAATAATCCACCCTTATTTGATATCATAGCAAGCGTCTACCCTAGCAGCCCTCGCCACTTGGATTGATGGCGGTTGTCAGATTGTTATTGCTGATCGATTTCTGTTATTACTATGGAGTGACAAGTGGGTGCGAAAATCAATACAGGCAAAAACTTACCTATGTATTTCATTTATATTATGCTAACAGTAGTGCTGCTTTTTTCAAGAAGGAGTAGAATATTGTAATTTAGTTAATGTCATATTTTGACCTAGACTAAGCACTTTAATTAATTATTAACATTATTTGTTACTTAAAACATAATTACAGATACTTTAGAAATTGGATCATAAATATTTCCTGCCAATGAAATGGAAATAACTAATATTAGGTGACATATAAGTACTACAACTCATATTTTTAATAAACAATAAATAATACTAAATGATTAATGTCCCTCAACATGGAAGTGTAATTTTTAATGCACACATTTTCCTAAAGGGTTGAATGTCTTAGGAAAATAAATGGAGCACAACCATATTGAAAAGCTTGTTTGTATCTACTTTCTGAAATTACCTCCAACAATTTATTTCACATAAAGAAAATGTACACTAGAAATGTTCATTTTATTAAAGAAATAATTGTTTTGTAAATGTTAACATCACAGTGAAAATTTTTTTTATTAACTTACAACTACAAAATCGATGATTCACTTTTTATGAGTGGGACTTTAACTATCGATAGATCTCGTCGATTTTTTTCCAGAGGCTCCCTTTTAGAGATATAAGCTGTTGAAAAGAACATTTTTTTGGTTTTTATTTATTTTTTTCTTAAACTATGAAAGTCATTTGTAAAGTATGTAAGGAACATAAGACCCTTGCAAACTATATCAAAAAAGTAAATAGTATAAAACATGTCCAGTACTCTTTGACGAAAAAAGGCATGGAAAGAGTCTCATACTATATTTATGTCAACAATGAACATTGTGTTTTAATTTGAAATCAAAAAGTAGTTGAAGTATTATTGCGAATTTAAGATTTATTTTATTCATAAATTATTCATTAGATCATCCGAAAAGCGTAAAAAAAATCTGTTCAATTGTTATGAGAAAGTCATATCCACACAAATTTTGATTCAAATGATTTGAATGAAAATAGGTGAGCACTTACTATTTTCAATCGTTACCACTAAAAAATCATCACCCTAGGAGGCACACATTAGTGATTTTAAGCCGTCCGATTATTTAGCTGCTCAATTAGAAAACATATGAATATCTACAGGTACGTCCATTTTAATTTTATAGTTAGAATGTATAAAAATGTGACATGGCCCCATTTCGTTATGTACTCTTTAAATATTTTACATATTAGTGTCAAAAATAAATTATTTATAGGTAGTTTCTGATCGGGATCTACCTTTAAATCATTGTTTTTAAGACCGCGTATTCGTTCTCAGCGGCCAGGCGGATTGATTCTCCAATTACACCAAATTGACTGAAAGTCTTTGGACAGTCAATTATTAAGTACCTCGCCATATCAATGCAGGGCAACGTTTGGTCATCCCTTAATTAATGAAGTTTTCCAAAACTCTTTCATTCCTGCACATTATTAAGCTTTCCCAACAATTTGTTCCTAGGCGCAAATGCGGTGTAATAACTAAACATATTCCGACCCTTTTTCCGCACAAAACTTCAACTTTGCCCGTGTTGTTACGTTTTTTCGTATTTGAAAATCTATGAATAATTGATAACATTATGAGATATCTTGTGTTTTACGCATCGATCTGAAGAATATTTTAATAAAATTGGCTGAGACTATATTGATATATTTTGTAGTAAACATAAGTGAAAAAACAAAGAAAAAAGAAAAAAATTATCCCATATTTGACAATTTTTACTATAGGGTGATTCACAAATGGTGACCAAATATGACACCTCGCATTCTTTGATGAATTTTAAGGGGAGTCTTTCCTACAAAGTTTTTATCTAGGACGCTTCATTAAAAAATACATGGTGTTAAACTAAAATATTTATAATTTTTTTAAACGATTAAACTAGTAAGTGAAATAATTTAAAATTGGGCATATGTATTTATGTAAACATTGTCCAAAATCTGAGGACTTTTCCTAAAATTTACATGCTCCAGTGGCGGAGATATAGGTTATCGGTGGCATATTTTTCTAAATAA
Organism: Anoplophora glabripennis; assembly: GCF_000390285.2. Taxonomy (NCBI): domain Eukaryota; kingdom Metazoa; phylum Arthropoda; class Insecta; order Coleoptera; family Cerambycidae; genus Anoplophora; species Anoplophora glabripennis. The sequence continues at coordinate 2,188,336 of NW_019416306.1, read as the reverse complement.
AATAGTACGCCACTGCTTTACGGTAACAATTATGATATTTTCGGATTCGTCTTTCAGTTTTCTTCAAATTACTACTCTCTTATGTTTTTCGAAAAAATCCTGATTTTTCGAGTAAAAATTAAAAAACCAACTGAAAATACTTTTACGTAGATGACATGACATGATTTTAATGATTGTTTTGAGTAAATGCTCAAAAATACCTCCATTTTCACGAAAATAGACGCGAAATCTTTATAATAACAGTTTTACTCAAAAATCAGTCTTTTTTCGAAAAATATAAGAGATTAGTAATTTGTAGAAAATTGAAAAACGAGTCCGAAAATATCATTATTGTTACCGTAAAGCAGTGGCGTACTATTTTATTTAGAAGAATATGTCAGCGATACCCTCTATCTCCGTCACTTGTGCATGTAAGTTTTCACTTACTAGTTTTTAAATTATTTAAACAAATTAAAAATATTTTTTGAAGTTTAGCACCCTGTATGTTTTTAACGAAGCGTCCTAGATAAAAACTTTATAGGAAAGACTCCCTTTTATTCACTGTGACATACATTTTAATCCAATGCATTCAGTATTCCTCACACATAATTATTGTAAATACAGGTTTACCATTGAAAATTCAAATCATTTCGTTAAATCAAATATAAAATGTTTTTGTGGATGATGAATGGCAAATAGTAATTGATAAAATAATAGGTAGTATACAATTGATTTTTTTTTTCTTTTTTTAAGTAGTATTAGATGTAACCGGTATAACCGCAACCTCTTGTATTACTGTAGAACCCTCTGATAGACACATACAGGCATCCATGGTATAGATTTATTACAGCGAGATTGGAACCAATAGCTGAATACCTAGATCAATCCAGTCTAATTCTTGTGTCATGCTTTTGGCATCTCAACTATCGCAGTTTCTGTTACTGCGTTGCTACATTTTAGGATTATTAATCATATAAAAATTTTTTCAGTATGTGCTAAATGTATATAAAATTGAATTAAAAACCAAAGTTAAATTATTGGTGTTTCCGAAATAAGAAAATAATTGTAACTACCTACTGCTAATCTAATTTTATGGGTGTCAAAATTGTATTTGCACTTCTTCTTTCTTTTTCTTATATACCTGTGGTTTGGTTTTATTCAAGTCCCTTAGAACCGCGGCCTTATCAGGTCTATTGTGATCGATCCTATTCCGCAAGTAGTTGTGTCCTTTTTACTCCAAAAGCTTCCTTGTCGATACTTCTTGCAGCTCCTTGCGTCCCAGAAAGGGTTTTCCCAGAATCGTGATTCTATTACGTGCAAATCCTGGGCACTCGCCCAGGATACGCAGAGAAGTTTCATCCTGGGCAGACCGGCGGTTCCTAAAGTGGCAGTGTCCCATTATAAGTCTCGTTACTTTCCTGAGCTGAATTTTGTTGAAGCTCAGAAACTCATTAGTTGTCTAACTCAATCCAATTGCTCAGAAACCATCTGACCACACTGGCATTGAAGGGCTCCGGACCAATGAACTCTGTATCAAATCCCTTCTTAGCAAGTTCATCCGTTTTCTCATTTTCGTCAGTGCGTTTATATTGTGGCACCCAACATAGTCTAACTGTATAATTGATGGTAGCCAGTTCCCACACAAGTTTTGAACTTACCTTTTGTGTCTTTTTGCACTTACTCCAAAATAATAATAATAATTAAGTTGTTTAACACTGTTTAAACTGTTTACAGGTGGATAAAAGTAGAGACGGCATTAGAATCGAGCTGCATTAGAGATATTGGTTGATTGTGCTATAGTGATGGGATTTGTTCTTCCACATGTCTAACAATTAATTGTAACATACCTCTGTTTCATATACTAAAAATTGGCTTTACAGTTCTGTTCATTCATATGACTGACAATGACTGCAGTCTCCTGTTTTATACAATATTAAAATTACACTATTCACTCTCACGTAAAACTACCTTTTTACGTTGGTTAAATTTTATAGCTTCAAAAGACCACACTACTTTTCCCAAATATTTCATACAGACCTCTTACCCTTTGATTTAAATTTTCAAGTTTATTGTACCAAACACACAATTACGCGTAAAACTAAAACAGCTTTTCCGTGAACCAATTCTGGATAGGGTCCCATCAATACAAAGAGGAATGCATGTCTTATTCCCTACAGTAATAGGGATTATTGAATTCGCCGCCGAATATATGACACACCAAGACCTTTGATAAAACAGAGATAATTTTATCAAAGAGGATACTGAAAGTGTGTTCCTTGGTAATTATTTTCTTTAAGCAACATGCATACAAGAATCTCTATAACAAATTTATTATTAGCCAAACAATATTATTTAAATCAATACATTAAAACAACAATTATTACAGATGCAACTAATACAGTTAAAGGTAGAAGCAGAACTTGATGAAGTGGCGTGTTGTTGATTCCACCACAGACGCATTTGTGACATTTTTATTAATACAATGTTAATTATTTTTCGCATCTCCGTTCTTCTATGATTCATGTTGGTAGGTCTCACTTATACATGACGCGCGCACAGGTTTAAAGGAAAAAAGTGTTTCGTAACAGTCCGTTACTACTTATTGATAGCCAGCCAGTTCATTTATTTGTGCCGCACGTGCAGGTCCTATTTGTTTTGTGTATCATTGTGCCTTGTGTAGTGCATTTATCCAAAGAAAAGAATTTCCATGAATCCAAGATAAATCACACGTAAGGGAAATATTATATTAATTATCCATTTCAGAAGATGAGAAGGTATTTCATTAAAATTTTTCTGTTAGCCGCCCTTGACTTGATAATACTAGCTCGTATACTATGGTAGACGCAGAGCAGAGTTTTTAGACTAATTGAAATGCAAATTCCACCTTAAGTGGATTGTCTAGCTGGTCATATTGTAGTTGTTTTTAATTGTTTTGAACGCGAACATTTGTTTGCAGAATATACGGTCGTTTTAACCGTCTTAGTAGGGCGTAGCCGCTTTGTTTTTTTGCCCGTATTCCATGTGACATGTAGAGAGTGGTTTTCACTCCGCTTAAATGGAAAGTCTAGCTAGCCATATCGTAGTTGTTTTAACTACCTTGCCCGCAAACTTTTTGTTTGCCGAATATTTGGGGCAGTACGGTCGTTTTGACCGTCTTAACAGGGCGTAGCCGCTTGGTTTTTTGCCCGCATTCCATATGACATGTAGAGAGTGGTTTTCACTCCGCTTAAATGGAAAGTCTAGCTAGCCATATCGTAGTTGTTTTAACTACCTTGCCCGCAAACTTTTTGTTTGCCGAATATTTGGGGCAGTACGGTCGTTTTGACCGTCTTAACAGGGCGTAGCCGCTTGGTTTTTTGCCCGCATTCCATATGACATGTAGAGAGTGGTTTTCACTCCGCTTAAATGGAAAGTCTAGCTAGCCATATTGTAGTTGTTTTAACTACCTTGCCCGCAAACTTTTTGTTTGCCAAATATTTGGGGCAGTACGGTCGTTTTGACCGTTTTAATAGGGCGTAGCCGCTTGGTTTTTTGCCCGCATTCCATGTGACATGTCGAGAGTGGTTTTCACTCCCTTGAATGGAAAGTCTAGCTAGTTATATCGTAGTTGTTTTAACTACTTTGCCCGCAAACTTTTTGTTTGCCAAATATTTGGGGCATATACGGTCGTTTTGACTGTCTTAAAAGGGCTTAGCCGTTTTGGTGTTTTGACCACGGACAATTTGTTTGCAGAATATTGGGGCACTATGCGATTGCTTTAATTCGACTAAATAAGGTCTAATCGTATTGACTTTTTGTTTGCATTTCATAAAACATGTAAAGTGTGGGTTTCACTCTTTTTACATGCAAAGTCTATCTATCTCTAAACATTTAGTAGTTATTTTAACCATGTCACCCATAACTTGTTTTAGACATTTTGGCGTAATTCTACTGCTATTTGACCCTCTGCATACCATGGTATACACGCAAAGTGGATTTTTCGTTCTAAAGGCTTCCTATTATAATTTTGCCTTGCTTACATAGCAAAATTTAAATAATCTGCTTAAAGCTACATTTTTTCAGAAGCAGTGATTGTACTGTGTTCCCAAAATAGTGAGTTAGTATATACTAATACTCACCACTCCCTTTTAATTCGAACAAAAATTAGAAATTTACAACTTTTTACAGATGAGAGTGAATTAGGTGCTCAACAAATTAATGTCGTATTTAGTACGAGTTCCTGGAGATAGTTACGTCATATTAAACAGTGTAAAAGACGAGTAAAAAAAAATTAAGAGAGTATACCAAAAAACAAAGGGGGAGGGGCGGAAATTGTGAGCAGTATGGATAAGAAGAGCGATGTGAAGAAGAGTTTACTGGTAAAAGGAGCCTTTGATGTAGATAAAATAAAATTATTGAAAATAGAGTACATGAAATTTAAAAATGAGTGCATTGTTTTGTCACTCAGTAGGTGCTGTTCTACAATGAAACTTAATGCGAATTATACACGCAGTTTTGCTAATACCTTATATATAATTGATTAAAATAATCTATATAAATTAGAGAAATGTAAAATGTAAATGTAAATGTAAATATAGGTGTGTACATACATGTACGTATGTGTATATAAAAAAAAAAAAAACATTCGATTACTAGGTATGGCACTATCATCAAACATGATGCATCAGAGTGACATGTTATTATAGAAAACTTAATTGAGCAACTCCTCTGTGTCTCTATAAGATTAAAAAAAAAAGACCGATCAAGTTTTGTTTTTTATACATACTGTTTCATTTATGACAAGTGTATGAAAAAATAGCAATTGAGGAGAGGACAAAATGATAAATGATAATAAGGGAACTTTCAATGAAGTATTAGGAAGCAATTACGTAACGAAACCTTAAATGAAGTATTAGGTCAGAAGAAGAGTAGCCTGATAGTATGAATAAAAATATTAATATTAACCAGAGTTACAACCTAAGAAGCATACGAAATTTATAAAAGTTAAAAAAATATACACTGTAAGGAACATTTGACCTATTTTCACCCAATTTCATTCAATAATGTATCAATTTCTGTCCACTCGATTGAGTAAAATTTTCCTCTATTAGTATGAGTAAATACAACTAAAATTTTATGAGTAAAACTATCGGTTCAAATATTATCAAAAATGTGTAGAGTTGTCAAGGTGCCCAGTATTGACTGAAAATGTGCTCAATAATGTCACCCAATGGATTTCACTCAGATCGATTTATTTACAGTGTATATCTAGGTATATGCCTGTACATATAAATATACAATTTACCAAGTATGGAATTTTGTTTATTGTGGCCAAACAAATCAAAAAGCTTGCATCTGTTAAGATGAACTACATACCATTTGAAGGTATAATACACAAATTATATTAGTACAAGCAATATCGAAATAATCCTATCTAAAAACTACATCAACGACAGACAACACCAAAAGGATGTTTAGGAAGTTTAAAATATAAGTTCAGACATTTAGTTGCTTCCTTTGGCTGAAAATTAATGTTTTAATCTAATTTGTCAAGGACATATTAAATCAATTAGTAAAATGAATATAGCAAAAATTGGCAACTGCATCTTACTTGGAGAGGTATTCAATTAGTGGCCATATACCAATGCCATTCAGAGACAAATTTGTAAAAAACGGCTTCCTTTAAGAATGTTCATTCAACATACTGTAACTTTACAGTTACGTTCTTTGGGCTATGAATCAAAGAAAAATTTGGCTTTCACATATCAAAGCAACAATTAATATCACACTTATATAACAAGTATACATCAAATATCACGAAATAGATAACTACATTTATATGTGTTTTATATCTATTATGTCAGTGGACATAATAATACATTGACATTGATATACTGATTGATTGATGTATTGATATACATTGACTTGAATTTGAATTAAAGTCCAAAGTAAAAATTTCGGTCATACTAAGTTACTGATGTTTCTGAAACAAAATATCAAGACGAAATTCAAAACGTTCCAAATAGCTATAGTTCTTTTATTTCCCAATGGTACTCTATCTAAATTAGCTTGAAAATGTAAACCTATTGCTTCCCTTTTTTCTGTAATAATATTTATATAGAAAGGGGTTAAATATTGCACCCTCTTTATGTCATGAGTACCTGAGCATGCGCAGTCACCATCATTAAGGAAAAAGCGGTGCTGCAATCTGCTTCCCTCAGGTCTTGTGACGCATTGGACATGCTGTTAGTAGCAAAGTTTAGTAGGGCTAGGGTTAGTACATACAAATGGCTATAATCTTTCTGATGTCCAGAGGTGATAAAAATTCTATCCCCAGGAATTTGTGATTTATCACCATTAAGCATTCATAGTATCAAATAATGTATATATAATCTTCGTGTCTGTATAATCTGTACTTTACGCCAGTCCTCAGTCAAAACCTAAAAAGCTGCAAGTACCTCCACATTACCAAATTGGTAAAGGAGCGACGATTTCTAATGTTCCATAAACAAAAAAAAAAAAGTATACACATGTAAATATATTTATTTTTCTTTATGAATTACTTTAGTTTACTTCTCCCATTTGGAGATCACAATAAAACATCGATATCACCAAAATTTTTGGTCGATATAGAAATAGAGAAAAAAAAAAGGGACATTATGCTTGTACCAAATATATGTAAATATATATAGGATTGGTGTACTTACATAAAAAAATTTAAATCATGATTATATTTTGTTTGAAAAGCAACACTCTTATTCCGCCCTTAATAATTAGAAGTATCCTACAAATTAAGGTTATTGCGAAAACCTACAGCAAGTATTCCGTGACTTGAAATCCTAACCTTGTTCTACTTCTTTTGTGAAAAATATAATTTTCGAAAATGCTACCATTTGTAAAAAGATATAAAACCTAAAGTCGTTTCACTTCTTACTTTTGCATAAGCAGATGGAGTATAAACAATTTGGAAAATATAAAAGTTGTAAATCAAAATGATAACTGAAAGAGAAATTTCAGAAATATCTTTTGTCGAACTCTATAGTAAAAAACAGTATTTTTCTAATATTTTCTTTATTATAAAATGAACCGGAATTGTGCATTATTACAACATTGTTCTTCGAAACGGAAATGTTGACCTAGGCTTAACAAAATATATGTGTACATATGTATGTACGTGTATGCCTGTATATATGATATACAGTATAGCCTATATGATATACATATAGAATGTGGTATATGGTGTATGATATATAATATGTAATATATAATGTATGATACATAATAAGTAATATATGGTCAATAATAAAGGAAAACTGGAAAAAAAAAGTTTGTTTTAAAAAACCAATTTAGATCAAATATGAAAACAGTAAGGAGAAGAAGCCACTAATTCTTCTGATTGTCATAATTTGATAAAATATAAGTACTTCTTATTTTACTTGAGAAGCTTTTTTCATAAAACTATAAAATAGCGCATAATTTAGAAACTTTTTTGACTGCACTTAATCGCGCTAATTGTTTACTCTAAACATCTACCAACATGAATCATAGAAGAACGGAGATGCGAAAAATAATTGTAAGATTCGATCGACTTACCTGTAAGGAAGATCAATCTCAATTATTTGAGCATCGTAGTTCTTCTATGATGGGGCCCACCCTCCACTCTTTATTTTACCCACAGCGCGATTGGTTCGGTCACAAAATGAACTGGCTGGCTATCAATAAGTAGTAACGGACTGTTACGAAACACTTTTTTCCTTTAAACCTGTGCGCGCGTCATGTATAAGTGAGACCTACCAACATGAATCATAGAAGAACTACGATGCTCAAATAATTTAGATTGATCTTCCTTACAGGTAAGTCGATCGAATCTTACAATTATCTATCAATCTGACAAATTTTGATTTTCAACCCGACATTTCAATCAATCATCTCATCTTTGCTGATAACACCATATGTATCCGCATTATCGCTGCAATATTTTAATATGGATGAACGTTGTCACATGAGTTGAAATACAGAAATTTGATTGATTTATTAAATACATTAAAAAAAATATCCTAATAATTCTGTTTATCATCATGACTATTATCAATAAAATTCTGATATCTGTACTCATGTTCATATCAAATATTAATTTTCCTTTGCTTGAAGTATACTGACATAAATCTGTTATACAACATATACATTAAATATAAACGGGATTTTTGTTCCTGAGGGTCTCGGTTGGTAGAACTTTTGCCCGCGCTTCTAGTACGCTTGGTTCATTAAGAGAGGGGAGAATCGGCCATTCCAAACTCCCAACCAATTCGTCAGTAATGCTCACGCTACTGCGCAACGCATAATTATAAAATTTCTTGCTTGTGAAGCAGTTCAAGTGACGGAAATTGACTGCACAGTTCTGGGACCAAACATTGTCGAGGACTCGTATGTTTGCCGGATATAAAAAGTTAAAGAAAGAACGAGAACGAGTGGAAAACAAGGAACACGATCGCCGTCCTTGAACCAGCTTTACAGAAAACATTCGCACGGTTCGAAACATACTTGAAGACTAGATGAGAGGGATGAGAGTATTCGAAATTGCAGAACAGGTTGGAATAAGCTGTGACAGCGCTGTGAAGCGATCATCACAAACGGCCTACAGATCCGTAAAATGTATGACAGATGGGTCTCTTGCCTTTTGATTTCAGATAATAAGTTGAGGTATTTGCAGGTCTATCAAAGGCTTACAGCAAGGTTTGCGACAGGTGATGCATTTTTGAGTCGGATCATCACCTACGACTAAACATGGATTCACCACAATACTTCCAAAACAAGCCAGTACGCAGTGGCAGAGGAAAGAGGAGGGAGTCCCAGTAAAAGCCAAAATTCGACTATCAGCTGGCAAGGTTCTTTCAACTGTATTTTTTTCGACCGGCGAGGCATTTTGCTCATTGATTTTACAATTTTTCGTCCAGTAATTGCTGCTTACTACTACGAGCTGTTGAACGACGTGAGGGCTGCACAAAACACGAGACCAAGCAATTGGAGAGGCCTCCTCCACGACAATTCCAGGTGCAGCTCTAGCGGTCTCGAAACTGGAAGAAATGCACTGGACTCAACTTGATCATCCTCCCTACAGCCCAGTCCTACCGTCCTGCGAATTCATTTGTTTAGGCCGCTTAAGCTCTAGGAGGACAACGATTTGAAATTGACGAAGGCTTGTGACGCAACCAGCTTTATTCTATGACTCTGCGATAAAAAACTTTCATTCACGCTGGGAAAAATGTATTTCTAAAGCAGGAAACTATGTAGAAAAATTAATTATATTTGCCTTTTATTTTTCAATAATTAAATTTAAAAAAATACAATCCTGTTTATATTTGATTTACCCTCGTAGTTGATATCGATTTAAAAAAATATAAGACTGTCAGTGAAAATACATCACTAGCGGTTTTCTCCGTGTAAGTCATAATCAAGAATTACTAGGTATAAATATATGTATAAATATTATTATGAATATTTTTATTGAAAACAGGTATTAATATTAAAAAAAAAACTATATTCATATTAATATTTACTTGCTTATTTTACACTAATTAAATTTCGGCAAATATAAAAAAATCGGAATAACTCCTACTCGAGATATACTAGAAATTGTTTAATGGATATAAAAATATGAATTAATATATTACCATTTATATTTAGGAGGGCAGATTTATATTCGTCTAAAACTCGCTTTTAACGTTTCTACTTCAGATGTTTTAATTTATCTTTTACCACAACGAAAAAAGATGGAGAAACTCTTTTTATATTTTATGATAAATGATTTTGTACAAAAGAAAAATTTGGAAGTAAATGAGTCGTAAACAAAAAAGCTGGTCATCAAGAAAGCAGATTACGGTTCAGACCGTTTATTGATGACCTCCATGTTCAAAGACACAAAGGTCTTATCACTCGGAAAGGAACAAATACTACAAGGCCTAAAAAATCATCACCAATCTATATTTCCCCGAATCGTTTCAGTGACTGATAAACCTATTGATGACTGCTCTATACTCGACACACTATTTTTTCTACCGACGTGGTAGATGATAGTCGTTTATCTTAACATCCAGTGCATGCTTAGGAAAAAGGACGAACCGTTTAAAAAACATATTTGGTAAACGAGGAAATTAGAAAACTTCTAGAAGGATTTGCTGGGAACTGTATTTTCTTCATTCTATTTGTAAAAAATTTAGATAGTGCTAATTATACAAGAAAATTAGTTTAAATTTTCATAATCTTAATCGAGACAGGTATGAAATCATACCTGTCTCGATTAAGGTATGAAATCATACCTGTCTCGATTGACTATAAAAATTATATATTTTTTATTTATTTTAGCACTAATCAATTAGTAATGATAATTAATAACAATAATAATAATAACAACAATGATAATGATAATAATGATTATGGTAGTGATAATGATAATGATAATGATAAGGACAACGATAACGATGACGATAACGATAACGATAACGAAACAATAACAATAATGATAATAATGATAAATTAACAATGTAATAATAATAATAATTATTATTATTATAAATATTTCTACCCTCAATCTATCGCAAGGATTACCAAGGATTAACTCAAAGGACGAATACGTATGCGGACGAGGGATGGCATATTAATATTTGGTAGGACACATTTTCATTTAGGAATGGCTTATGTTGGTAAATTCTGATCACCATTCGGTGCAGGAACGAGGGAAACTTGAAAAACCTTTTAATTAGGGTTATGGTAAAACTGCTACTAATATCAATGTTTCACATTGACCATGCACTCTCATATCTTCAGAAAGAGTGCTTATTTCTCTCTATAAATGCAGCTGACTTACGGTCGTCTGGCAGCAAGGCTCGAACTCACGCTGTCAGGTACCAACCGATAATCACTAGATATAATAAAAAACATCAATTTGCACAATGAAGAGCTACGAATAAAATTGCGACGTTCTGCTAGACATATTCGTAATGAGCTATCTAAATTTCCCCTGTAATAATTACTATAGACGTTTTTCCGCATTACTTATTATTAAAATGTAAAAATTAATAATCTAAGTACTTGCAGTTTCTGCAAGAATAAGAAATAACGATATATTGAACTACGTCATTGCAATCAGGAAATAATTTTTTTTGAAAGTGTAGAAAACCAACGTTAGTCTAGTCGAAATAGTTTGAACGCAAAAAATTATTATTAAAAGACTTTATTTCACTTTATGGTGGTGAAGGGTATGTATAATGATAATATCAAAGAAACTAATTCGAAATAAGTGACGCTAAGCTGGCAAATTGCAAATAAGTGGCAAAATTACCTATTTTTTCACTTTTTTTACTGCCCATGTATATTTAAAAAATTTGAAATTAAGTTGCTCTTTACAACAAAGTAGGATGTGCAAAACAGCGTTATAAATGAACTACTATTATAAAATTGAGCGGTTCTCGAGATATAGAGACCGAAACGAAAGCGGCGCTAACGCGCATGCGCGCCTCGCGCGCACAGGCTGTTTGCTGCTGCTGGCGCATTTATTACATGAACTATCAATGTAAAACTTTTTGAAAATAAACGTTTAATCCTTTCTATAATGCTCTCTAAAATCCCTGTCCGATATGCCTAACTAACAATTAACGTTATAAAAAAGCTATCTTGGGAACAGAGAGGTGTAGGTCATTTTTTTTTTAAATTACCTACCGCAAAAATAAGCTCAATTTAATACCAAGAGAGCGAATTTTCGAGCGGCTTTTGACTGACCCTGCGAGAATTTATTTATAACGCTGTTTCGCATCTTACTGTAGGTATTAATTGTAAAGAGCAACTTAATTTAAATTTTTTGAAATTCTTCTTTTTCGATACGTTTCTTTTACTTTTTTAGTAATTAAACAATTAGTTGCAAAGAAACGAACGAAATTAATTAACAAATACCTGGAGCAACAATTTCACGGTCTTTGGCACACATGTTGGTTGAGAGATTGACCCTCATTTCCATAAATTTCATCAACATCCATGGCTTTCTGCAATAATAATGCGCAATTTTGATCTGATTTTTCCGCGTTCGACCTTTATTTTACAGTTAACAAATTGGTGAAATATGACTTTAGGTACCTTCAGTTGTAGGTAATTAAATTGTCTACAACATAAAATTACTAATTTTCCTAATAACTAATTTTTGTAAAAAAAGTGAAAAAACACGCAATTTTGCCACTTATTTGCAATTTGATATCTCACTTCTTTCGAATTAGTTTTCTGATATTATTATTCTACATACTCTTCACAGTCATAAAGTACAATAAAATGTCAAATTTTTTTATGATTTCAGGGTTTTATGATCTAATTCGGTTGGACAAATAGGTATCATTCATTTAGTAGATGTCCTTTTGTGGAAGTACCAAACTTTAACTTTATGGATATAACCAAAATATTACGTACATTTTCTAAAATCATTTTTTTTAATATTTCAATATTGTCTTTTTTAGTAAGTATAAACGATTGTTATACCTTATAAAATAAAACTTTCGAAATGTATTCAGTTAACCGATTATATTTCATTGAATACCTACTTATTAAAAGCAAATATTATTTTTAGATTCCATGCCCCTCACGACTTTTGATAGTAATTAAATATCGTTAGAAATGGCTACGCACAGTACATTAATCTTGGAGCATTCACTTAGACAGTATGCATTGTTTATAACATCAGAATTAAAAAAAGAACCGTTGGAAAACGTTATGGTAAGCCTTGGTATAATATTCTGTAGGCTTTCTCACCAGGAGTCGACACACGGTGACTTTGATTAAGCGATTCGATCTCGGATTTAAGTCTTGGAATATTTTGATTCATGAGTGTGTGGTTACAATAAAAGAACAGGCTTCTGTTGGTTCAACCACGGCTCGCCCCGTGTATCCGAAATAATAAAAAAAAAACTGTTCACCTCTAACAATCCATTATAGTTAACAAGTGTTCGTTTTGGTTGGTGCATCCATGTAGGTTCTGAAGAAAGTTATATTTAAATTATTATTCCTCGTTTGAAATTCTTGGGACAACAACAGTGAAGGTTCATAAGGACATTTTATATAAATGCTATATCTTAAGAGAATTTTAGGTTAGGTTTAGAAATTTAATAAAAAAAATCAAATACATAAAAAATACATTCGTTTTGAAACTATATTCAAGCTTAATAAAAATTGCTTTTTCTCTTTTGCATTATGGTAGATAATGGAGAGATGCAGCGTGAGGAGAAACGACACAACACGTATAGGTAAACCCAAGGGTTATAATTGTACAGTTGTCAGTGAAAAAGTTTTACAGAGATATTTGCTTATTAATGTTTGAATTGATTTTCAACTCATATTAAAAAATTGTGCTAAATTTATAAAAAAATTGTGTACTTTTTACGAAACTAAAACATGGATTTCAAACCAAATACTTTTATATAAATGGATACTTTCGAGAATTCCAAAAAAATGTCATCACTTCCTTTCCAAAAAAATTGAAACCAGTAAGTAAGCTTCAAGTCAAATAGGAAATGGTGTACTGTTAATGCAAAATAAATCAAAGCTGAATGAGATATCAACAGAGACAAACAAAAAGGCTCACATTAAGATTGATTAGTAGAATATCTTGAAATGAAGAGTACGAGGTCTATTCAGGAAATAATCAAACTCTTTGAATTACGCGCTAATGGAGATATTTAGTGACATGTGGTTGGCTGCATTGCATTGCGCATAACCTCCTCTGTAACCACATGTTCTTGATATATCATTTAGTTATTTGAGTGCGACGTGTTTAAGCGCTAGTGACGATTTTTGAAATGTGCGATTTTCTGGAACATCGATGCAACGTAAAGTTTTGCGTGAAACTGAGGAAAAACTTTCACGGAAACGTTTCAATTTTTGACACAAGTTTCCGGAGATGACGCCCTGGGTCGAACGCAATGTTACGAATGGTTTTCACGATTTAAAAGTGATCGTCAGTCAATTGAAGATGATCGTCGTACGAGAGGCCTTCAACTTAACCTGAGAAGTCCCATGTTCGGAAAGTCAAAGATCTGGTGCGTGCAATTCGCCGATTGACTGTCAGAGAAATTGCAGAAGAGGTTAGCATCTCAATTGAGGCAAACTATGAAATTTTGACCGAAAAATTGAATATGCGTCGAGTTGCAACAAAATTTGTTCCTCGCCTGATGACCGAACAACACAAAGAAAATTGTGTAGACGTCATTCAAAGGATCATAACCAATCGTCACAATGGATTTGCAAAGGATCTTCGCTCCCCAAGAAAGCAAGTCCGTCTCGATCCAATGTCAAAGTGATTTCTCACTATTTCTTCGACGTTAATCGAATTACGCATTTGAAATTCTTGCCTCAAGGTGAAACAGTGAACCGTGTATACAGAGTATCTCAAACTCGATAGTGTGGGTCTACTGTGAGGATACAAAAAATTTAAATAAAATTTAGGACACGTGGTATTAGGTAAGATCTATTTTCAATCGAAAGTATTATCTTTGGAATTTGACAGAAATTACTAATGACGTCATCAGTTATATTTTTTCCAGCAACATACCCAAATTTTTTTACCTGTTAAAATTATTTATTTTTTCTAATAAACTTGTATTAGATAATTTTTTGTATTACTTCCTGTTTAAAAGTTATAAGCAATAAAAATCACATTAGCGGTGGAAGGATCAAGTAGTCGTTGGAAAATAATTGCATGTTCGTTGTTAAGTACATAAATGTCATTAAGAATAAATAAAATGATTAAACTCGATAATTCTTTAATAAAGTTAAAACAAAAGGTGATGATAACAATAACTAAACTTAAAAAATGAGGCAAACGCTTTCATACTACATACATATTACAATCTATTCTCTATATGACCTCCTCTCATTTCAAGACACATATCCAATCTTCGCCAGACTTCTTTGTGGGCTGCGTATATTAACATTTCGCCGTTTAACTCATTACAAACGTTTGTGATTTTGTCTTTCAAGTGATTAATATCTCGCGTAGGGGTTTTGCAAACCTTATTTTTTAAAACCCCCATAAAAAAAATTGAGCGGTGTTAGATCTGGTCACTTTCCGGGTCACTGAATAGGTCCATTAAGCCCAATCCATTTTTCTGGGAAAGTGTTATCTAAATATTGTTGCACGGTCCTGGACTTGTGGGGTGGAGCCCTGTCGTGCTGAAACCATAGGTTTCTCCTTAGCTGCAAAGGCGCATTCTCCAGAAATGTAGGAAGTTCTTCTTGTAGGAAATTTAGGTAACTCATGCTATTCAATGTATGTTCATAAATATTAGGCCCAATTATATGCCTTACATTTACTCCAACATGGTATTGGTTTGGTGTGGATTTACAAATTTTATTAAATTTTTTGTATCCTTATAGTAGGCTCATATTATCGAGTTTGAGACACCCTGTACTATTAAGGCGTTTTACAACGGTTACGTGAAGGAATCCGCAAAAAGAAACCACTACTGTGGCGAGACAACCCATGGTTCTTGTACCATGACAATGCGCCTACTTACTCGGCTTCGTCAGGTTTCTACCAAAAATTAGGTCTCACTTTTCGTACTCGTTAGACTTGGCTCCTTGCGATTTTTTCCTATTTCCGAAACTAAAATCAAAGCTGAAGGGATGCCGGTTTCAGACTATTGATGATTTCAAAGCAAATTCGTCACAGGCTAAATGCAATTTCAAATGAGGCTATCCACTACTGCTTCGTGAAATGTAAACATTATTGGGAAAAGTGTGTGAATAGGAAAATTACTAATAAAGTTTAAAAAATAAAGTTCGGTTATTTTCTGAATAGACCTCGTAAAAGAGCAGGAAATTAAGTAATAAATATGAAAGTATTGTATTAAATAGATATAATACAGGGTTCCCCATATTAGACTATGCAGTTTAAAAGTCGAATAAAAACTTTCTGATCAAAGTAATTTAACTTTTTAATGGACTAATATGTAGCTAATTTTATGGGATTTATAATGAAAATAAATAATAAGTCAATTTTTAAAGATCATGTCTTCCAAATGCCCTCCTTCGACTTCAATGCAATTTTTAATTCTAAGTTCAAAATTTTGCATCACTCGACGCAGCAAATCTCCATTTATTTCTGCAATTTTATTTTGAATCTGCTCTTTCAACTCCAGAATTGTTGCTGGACGACTTGCATAAACTTTTTGCTTCAGGTATCCCCAGAGAAAAAAATCTGGGGCCGTTAAATCGGGAGATCTCGGGGGCCAATTCAAATTTCCAAATCGG
>NW_019416306.1:2158155-2169669 GCF_000390285.2 Anoplophora glabripennis | reverse complement strand
GAATTATCATGAAACATCTATATTTTACGTATAACGTAATCGTGGCAAAAACAAGTTAGATGTGAAACAAAGAAGTCGTTATTGTAATGTCTGGCAATCAGGACAATACATATATTTTTAACATGAAATAAATAATGGGCAAACTTTAAGTATAATTATAACAATTTTACCTTGGAAAAATATATGCCCTTGAGCTTACAAACTTACAAAGAATTATTGTCATGAAACATCTATAATCATCACAATCATAAGATTATATAGAACAATTAACAACAAAGTACTTAAAGAATATTACCTGCTAACTAATAACACTTTAAACAATTAACTTTTCACTACTTTGACACACTGCCCGCCGATCGTCTTACTGCCGATCTCCACACTGTTCGCACTTCAACTGACTATCTTCAACTATTTAGGCTTCCTTCCAGAATTCCCTACCTAGGCGTTTGTTTTTGTGCTTCCTTCTACAGACCGTTAATATTACTTTTTCATTATTATACAACACTCATGTAACAGGTGACGTCGAAGTTGATAAGATAAGTACGGTTTTGCACAGTATATAAACATGTCTTATTATTTTGCTATTTGAAGGTGAATAAGCGTATACTTTTCTACAGATTATTATAGAGAGTGAAAAGTTTAATTGGAACAAATTCTGCAACTTAATAAATAAAGGTTTGTCGCAAAATTCCTGAAACACGTCAATTTTTATTTTTAGTGGGGCATATTACAAGACGTTTGTTTATTTTTTTAATTATGTGAGGGGTGCAGCAACCCCCAAATATTTTTTTAAATGGAAGGGTAGGTTGATCATTTTTTTTTTATTTTAAAGCTTTTTCAACTACAAATACAATTACGTATTTTTTTTCTTACTTTTTATAAACAATGTGTCGAAAAAACACAAAATAAAGAAATTTTTACTAAAGCTACTTTAATACAAAAATCTTCAAAGTGCCCTTGTTGCTGACAATACAATAATCGATAATAAAAAGCATTCGGAACATTTTGTAACACTTCCAGCGTTACTTGCCTAATTTCATCCCTGATTCTTTGTTGAAGCTCAGCGATGTCGTGGGTTTACTACCATAAACCTTGCTTTTTAGATATCCCCAAGTGTTTCCGAATAGGTGTATTGAAGGAAGGGGCCTAATTGTGTAGCCAGCAAGATCACACGATCTTACCCCATTAGATTCTTTTATGCAGTTTCGAGGGAAATTATAACTTCATACAATTTTTGTTTTTTCCAGTCCTGAATTGATAAATCAAAGAATGTCAGATCGAGCGATAGTGGTGGATCGCTCAGAGGATGTTCCTTTAAATTTACTGCAGAATTATTGGGTTTAATAAAATGGGGGCCCCTCATTTCAGGCGTAGTGTTCAGCATTGAATGTCGACCATTTTAAGGAAAGACCAATTTCATGGCCACTGCATGAACCAGATAATTATTACAGAATTTAGTACTTAACTGTTTAGCAAATTTCACAATACACAAATTACCATTCCCATATTTACATTTTTTGACATTTTTGTTTTCTTTTGAATAGACGAAAATTATGGAATGACATATTCGCATCGAACCATTAGAAAATCCTTGCTTTTGCAAATACAAGTAGAGGAAATATATTTTCTATTGTAATAACATTTTCATAAAATAGTAAAAAATGTCGGACATTTACATACACTTTTCAAAATCAGCAGAAACAATTACACTGTTTTCACTGACTTTTGACATTTCAAAATTTGGACAAGTTTTGAACAAAATTAATTTGTTCTGAACAACGTTTGTTTTGAAAAATTGTAATGTGAACAACTCAAAAAGTTATATGAGTTATGGGATACCCCGTATATTAATTATTTATTTTTCAATTGTAGAAGTTAGAGTTTCATCTAAGTAGGAGGTGGTTTTTGTCGATCATTCCGTCTTTACATTATTTTCAAAAATGTCTTAATACATAATAAATAAAATATATTACATTTGCATATTCTTAAAATGTTATCTTAAATATATTCTTAACTTTATAAAAAAAAGTATTCGATTAAACTATTAATCGAAATTTAGGTATAAAATTGGGTTTTATAACGAGTTCTGCCTATGAATGAAATAATTAGGCTTATTTTTCCATGCCATAAACCGTTTTTTAATTATCATAACGTGTTATAAATACAAAGTTTCATAATAAATCGAAATCCACTACAGGAAGCTATAATTTGACAATTTAGTGATAATCGCTTATTTAGAAAGCGCCCAAATAATAAATTGGTTATGATTAATCTACCTGCTTAAAACTGATTTCTTAATAATTCAAACTAATATTTTTTTATTATAAATAATTTGCTTATAATTTAGATAAGTGGCAATCACTAACATTCACATTTACCACACAACAACCATTATAAATCATACAATTTGTATTTGTAGGGTATTTAACAATGCTGTATTGATATATCGTGAGCTCGCTGCGAGCCTTGGGGTACACTCTCTGATTAATGTCTAAGTTATGGATGTACTCAGTACAGCAGCGGGGATGAAATACTTGTTTTGACTGAGATATGTTAAGTGCAGACAGATAAATTGTGGAGGAAATGTTGAGGGTACCTACATCTTTATATATATTTTTAAAGTTAGGCCAGAATTCTAGACTTGATTATTGATATGTTTAAAAGAAATGACTGCATGATTTCTCATTCTGAGAAACTACTGGATGACTCTAAGCGAAGTATACGTCTTAATTTAAAGGAGCACTTAGCTTAAAAGTTGTCTCCAAATTTGTTATTCAGCAGAAAAATTATTATAATTATTATTATCATGTTTATAATTTTATCAAACAGTGAAACCTATGCAAATAATT
Organism: Anoplophora glabripennis; assembly: GCF_000390285.2. Taxonomy (NCBI): domain Eukaryota; kingdom Metazoa; phylum Arthropoda; class Insecta; order Coleoptera; family Cerambycidae; genus Anoplophora; species Anoplophora glabripennis. The sequence goes on along the minus strand of NW_019416306.1, from coordinate 2,166,820 downwards.
TAAAAGATCATTTTGATTCAAAATTAAATTTGTGATTCAAAATTCATTTAATAATTTTCATTTTAAGTGGCGCGCCACGATTTTTGAGGAATATACAAACAGCATACGTAATATCTACGCCACTGGTTTTGGGATCCTCTCTCAAGAACGATAATTTTAAAGACAAAGATTTAAAAATAATTTTCCTGTATTGTTGGCACAACGTAATTTCTAGATATTACATTAATCAACCAAGTACCTGAAAGAAAATTCCTATCCGTAATTTATGATTGTCTTAAGCTGGTGTCACACATGTAATATTCGACGAGCAACAATTGTCAGAGCGTAGTAACTTATAGTTTACAGATGCACAATCGCCTATTTTAAAAAAAACTTTGTTCATATCATTAGTTAAAAAATTTAATCTGCTTATTGCTTTCATAGCATCTAAAAATTAGATCACTATTTATAGTAAGTAAAGAGTAATTCTTTTTGTCAGTATGTACTAATTGTAAGTAGCAATGGCATTTAAGGTGCGATATATAATTTTTAAGTTATATCTCACACACAATCTACCCTGGTAGTATAAGTTTTTGATAAATTCATATTCTTCACTCAACATCGGTTTTATAAGCCAACAAGAAGAGATGTTCACTAAAGTTTTCATACATATTTTTATATTTCATAATAACTATGCACATCTAATTACTTGACTAAATTTAAAATATGAATACCAGTTTTCTTCAAGATAGTCGAGGAAATAAAGCACTAAGCCTTATCTCCGAAATCTGTGCAGTAAAATGGATCGTGATGCAGTTTTTTGCATTCGATTCGTTAGAGCGCCCAGAAAGTTTGTGACCCTATGTGATCAATGAGAAATGAAAATTGCATCGGCGTATAATACGAATATCACAATGGTAATGGTACTCATGTTCAGCGATCCCAAAAACTCCCGAGATGCAACTTTAAAAATGCATTTTTCTTATGCACCGATACAATTTTCATTTCTCATTAATCACATAGGGTCACAAACTTTCTGGACGCTCTAACGAATCGAATGCAAAAAACAGCATCACGATCCATCTTACTGCACAGATTTCGGAGGTTCAGTGTTTCATTTCCTCGACTAAGGAGTTATTGTAAGATAAATGCTCTTGTGAACAATCCCAATAGCAACTATACCAGGAACTTATACTTTCGTTCATTTCCAGTTGACTCTCTGTGTTCTATCAGATGAAACTTGTTGCTTATTATTTGTCTAGATATAGTCACTGTTTTTAAATTTCAATTTGCCTTATTTTTGAATGTTTGTTGTTACTATTATACCATCTAGTTAGTCAGCAATCCAGAAAACCGCAATGGTTAGTTTATCAGAAGTATCAGTAATCGAAGTATGTAAAGAAAATATATACCATAAATCAAGGAAGATAGAGAAAGTCTTTGTCAAGAGGTTGCTGTTCCCGTTTATATGCGAAAAACTGTGCATTGGACGAGAGAGAAGCCACGAGAGAGACGAGAGAGAACATAGTGTCACTAGAAGAATAACAAAATAGAAAAATAAGCAATTATGGAACAAATGCCCTATACACGCGGTAAATCTAATACCAGAGTTCTAGTGAGAGAGAAAGACTCTACAGGAAGTTTATAGAGGAAATCCAGAAGTTTCAGTTTAGGCGAAGGGTTAGAACTACCTGGAACAACTCATTTCCAAAAATCAAAGACCAATACGACAAAGACCATTGACTACCAGCCATGCATTTCTTCTGAGAGAAGGAGAAGAGGACGATATTTTTCACGAAGCTTAAGCCGACAACGTGGCAACTAGACGCAAATTGTTCGGCCACTGGCAACTGTCACGAAATCCTGCAAGCCAAGCTAAAATCTCGAATATTCAATTTTGAAAAACTATTTTTTATATTTTATGAAACTTTTGCTAATTAATAGAAACCTCAAACAGAAATATTTTCCGAATAGCAATTGCAACACACCTTCATTTTATAAAATTTTATAAAATTAATAAAATATCAAATAAAAGAAAATCGAAATAATACTACAAATAAAAAATCTGCAATAACAAAACAGAACATATTGAATATCTACTTCAATTATACAATTTGCTTTTATTGTAGATAGATAGATAGATCATCAACAGCTCTTAATGGCGCAATGGTCTGAAATCAATGATTTTCGAACGTCAGGAGAGAATTGCTATATTTTTTACTCAAGTTAATAAGACGAGTCAGTTTTCAAAATATACTAAATGAATGAAACATTTGTATGAGCATAACTATGATGATGATTATAGCCTAAGACTAAAACATTGCAATACTTCCGAAAGCAGATAGGTATTATAGGAAAAGGAGGGAGTTGAAACGGATACTACGAAATTTCTCAATCGGATCAGCAAAACTTCCTTGAAATGGGGACATTCTAACAATAAAGAGAGCTGCATCTGGGACTTGACGTTCCAGAAAAAGCTGCAAAATTTGGAAATATACTTTTACTTATTTGAATAATTTGTTTGTTTTTTAAACCTCTTCTAAAAATCTCAAAAATGGAGACTGTTTGGCCGGTAGCGAATGTAGACGACAATTTTACCTGATTCATTGCACACTCATTAGTTATGCTAAATATTAATTTTTAAAGCATCCTTATGGTGTTTAAAAAAAAGGTACGCCCTCGGGTGGGCTCGAACCACCAACCTTTCGGTTAACAGCCGAACGCGCTAGCCGATTGCGCCACGAAGGCACTTGTACAGATTTCTAAAAGATCATAGAACTTGCTATATGTTTGATATGCTTGAATAAAGTTCTTCGCAGTTTACAATTTCAACGCATTTATAATTTTTATAACCAATAATATTTGCTATAAGAGCATATGTACAGTAGTACAAATCGGCAGAATGTTTGTAGAGACAATTCTAAATAATTAATTGTATAATTCCCAACAGGTCTTTAGTTGCAATGAAGTTGAGGTCTAAGAGTTTTATTATTGTTGACGTAGAATTCATTGCAAATGATTCCCATATCTACTAATTTCGTGATTTCAAAGACAAATAAGTATATATAAAAAGAATATTGACTATTGCGATTCTAAGATATCAATCAAACGTTTGTTCTCCTTTTAATAGAACACCTTGTATATTTGTCTTTTTTGAAATCCTCTCCTCTTTCTAATTACAGTAATATATACATGTTATACAATTGCTTTGACATTTTGCCTTATATTTTTTACAGGTCCTCCATAGTGGATAAATAGTCATGCTACCAGTGCATGCATATGCTTTTCCGCAAGGGAGAAGATATTGGACGAAGTTAGTACTAACAATGAGGTTCGTTATATTACAGTCAAACATATTCCAATAAATGTAATTTCTTAAATTTCATTAGGTGTATTCTAAAAATCCTTTCCTGACGTTACATTTGTATTTAGCATTAAAATGTAGCTATGAGATCATCATACTGTACCATCTATTGCCTTGATTTGAAATGCCGAGTTCAGTTAGTAAACACTATTAGTAGAAGAATAATTAGTTACATATTCTTCTTATTGCTAAGGTCTACGTTTATCCCACTTGTCTACTGAATAAAGCATTTTTTAATACTAAAACAATAATATGTCACTCCCTTTCGCAAAAGTCGTTGACTCGTGGCTTTATGTTCTTGGTTAGATTAGGGATAAAAATTCGAGAATTATAATTATCAGTAACGTGATACTATATTATTTAGTTTGACGCGTTGTTCATACAATTTTAACTATAACAATATAATTTGTGTTGTAATAACAATACTGAAGTATACTTTTTGTTTGTGGACATGTTTAAACAGTGTCAAAAACTATAGTTCCGCCTGCAAAGACCGTGGTACCGGTGATTATATAGTCATCATACCGAAGTGAGCCCCGTAATGATGCATCTTGATAATTTCTCATCATTAAGACCGGTTCCTGCAACGGCTTGGCAATAAATTCATGCATGTGTATTCCCAATATAACATACCACTACTAATTTTCAACATCAGTTCAATAATTATTTTCAGCAAATGGTAATTATTTATAAACACATAGCTAGATAGACCGATAGTCAAATTAAAATTACAAAAATTAGGTATAAATTCAATAACATTAGCAACGTCACTCATAAATGACGATATAAGTAAATTTGGAACTTGGTATAAGTAAAGCAAGTAGGTATCTTAAATTAATAAGAATTTGAAAACGGTTGAAAATATATACATTTTTTAAATATGTTTAGGTATATTTTTTTACAAAAAGAGTCCTCCATTTTAGTACGCAGTTATGGAACAGACTAACCTATAATATCCTGAATTTTATAATGCATTAATTTGCGAACTGGTGGTCACGTCGTCGGTTTAGAGTGCTTGATATTCTGAGAGACACAATCTAATACAACCTAACCTGATCTCACTTAATATTCTTACTTGCCCCAAAATTTAAATTAAAGTACTTTTCCATATTTTAGGAAAATTGCTTTCATTGGTTCTCAAATTTCTGTGTTGCCACGTCATGACTTCTTGATGTTCTGATCTCTTTATCAGAAGAAACTTTGAAAGAACATCTAGTTTCAGAGTTTGTTGGACGAACGGTTTGGCTAGTTGGATGTGTGTCTACAAACATGTTTTGGGTGTTGATGAGATATAATAATAATTAATAATAACTAGAAATGTTAGGGCGGCTGCAATGTAGTACAGGGTTGGCTGTTTGCCGGGTTCTATTTTATGTAATTTTATTCAAACAAAAAGTGACACAACCGTTGCCTTCTTATAACTGCACTCCTAGCATTATAAGAATATGCATATATGTAAATATTTGCACAATAGTATGAAATAAAAAGGGGCAGTGTATATTTTTGTACACTAAACGCTTCACATTGAACCATAAAATATAAAGGTAGGTATAGTACGTCATAAGAAAAGTGATTGTAGAAAGTAATTTACAGTTGTCGTAAGTGTTCCGCGGTTAATCGTCTCCAGCGTCATTGTACAATAACATGTAGATGTCTGTCTCTGATCTGAAGCTTGGCATCAATCAATTTATTCAGTCCGTAACTAGCGGCACACTAATGCTCTGTCGGTCTAGCATGCCGGTGAAACAGTTCAGGTTTTTTGCTGAGGGATATTGGCCGCGCGTTTCATTGTCGTTTGTGTGCATTTGAGTGAATTGACTCTTTGCTTGGTCGAGTGTATGGACTTGTTTTTGTGGCAGTCAGTAACATTGTGTATCGTGAGTCGCGTGTCGTGTATAAATCCAAGAATTTGTGTTGAGTAAAATGTAATTTTAAAATCTGACTTACCTCAACATTGCAAATGAGCCACTTTCCTTGCACACAGACTTCAGCGCGACGTATCCAATTCGCTAGCGCGCGTTGCAACATTGCCACCTCCTTTCGAATCGTATTACAAGCTTCGGCAATACGATGTCGCAGCTGGTCGATGTCACGAATTCCCGTGGAATACACAACACTTTTCACATATCCCCATAAAAAGAAGTCTAAATGGGTGAGGTCCGGGGACCGGGGGCTATCTAACTAGGCTGCTGCGGCCTATCCAGCGATAGGAAAAAGTCGCGCACGTCACGAAAAAAGTGAGGGAGGGCTCCGTCATGCAGTAACCACATATTTTGCCGGACATTTAATGGAACGGCAAAAGATTTTGCAAAAAATCTAGATAAGCGTCTAGACAATTCAAAAAGTCCTATTAAAGTGTCATTAACGATATCGGCCCACATGTTCAGTGAAAGCTGTTGCTGAAACGCACCGCGGCGTATATCGTGTGGATTTTTGATTGTCCAGTGGTGAGTGTTGTGGACGTTATGTACACCATTTCTACTAAAACATGCTTCATCTGGAAAAAGTATTTGCGCTGTAAATTGAGGATTTCTTGCATGTTCCTGAAGCAACCATTCGCAAAAATCTCGACGTAGTGGAAAATCCTCAGGAGTAAGCGCTTCAACATGTTGAAAATTGGCACAATTGAGCTCCTCGTAATGTCCGCCACACACAGGATGCGAAATATTTACTTGCTGTGCAATATTTCTGGTGTTACGATGCGGATCCTCTTCGACGAGATTCATTTCCTCAACATTTAAGGTTCCTAGTGGTCGCCATGAATCACCGTCGCGACCTCGACGTGGTTGTACTTCACTGGTGTCCAAGACTTTTTGCGCTACAGCAAAAATGTTCGCGGTGCGGGGGCACGTCGTTCAGGATATCTCGCACGGTACACTTGACAAGCTCTATGGAGCATTTTCGTTTGCTTCGCCATAAATTATGAGAATATCAAAATATTCGCTATTGCTAAATAAATGCTCCATTTTCAAAAGAAAAGAAAACGATGTATTACAAACTGAGTTTCGAATACAGTCCAGCTTCATAAGAAACCTACAAACTCGTAAAAAGTGTTACATAATTTTTTGTAAGTACTCGCTGCGATAAAATACATTGTATTTCAGCAGTTTCAAAACAGTTTTAAACACATTTCTAATTAGCCTTTTTCTCTATGACCTTAAACTTCCGATACAAGTTTATGACATCAGTTAACTCAGTTTTTGCTCCTTTTTCGCCTTTTTAAATTTATGACATAAGTTCATTAACACCCTGTATAGATTACTACTGTTTATTTATTTGATTGTAGACACAAAGTTTCCGATATCTAGACATCATTTATAAATCATATCTCATATGCCATATGTTACATCCTAATGTGCATATTAGCAGCTTTGTAGCTACTGACACAAAGTGACCTACGAACCTGTAGGTGCTGTGAAAGCATGGTTAATATCGCACTAAGCAGTATTCACTTATTAACTTGTGATATGGCGATGTCAAGATATGTTTAATTCACGGTATCGTTTTCCAATAAACGATAAACAGTAGGTACATTATACAAGTATAAAATAGAAATTTAGCATGTGAAGAGATATTAAAAAATTAGTCGGGAGATAGAGAAACTTTTAAAATTGGAAATAGGCAGTGAATTATGAAAGTAAAAGGATTTTACAATTTTTATTATTTAATTATAAGTGAATAAGGTACAAATTAAAGTGCAGTGGAAAAATTTTTAACCCGTGTGCGGTACGCGGGAAACGAAAACAAGAAAAAAAGGAAGAGATTGTTTTGTTGAAGTATCAAAAAGTTAGACAGAAAGAAAGTTAAATTAGAAGAAAAAAAAATAGAATTTGTTGAAGACAAGAATTTAGATACCTAAAGTATATTTCAAAGGTTTGCTATGAGAGAAGGCCATTGAAGAAATCATAATATTCATAAGGAGACAAAATTTGGTGAAGTAAAAGAAGTTAACTGGGAATAAAATAATAAAGAAGAAAATAGTAGTATATTAAGGTTAATAATCGTTATTTCAATGTCGTAAAAAAACAAAAGGAAAGAAGAATCAAAACATATAATAAGCCAGGGAGCAGAGTTATCAGTCAGAAGAGGTTGTTTTGCAGTAGGAATTTTAAGAATTGGAAAGAGTTGACATTAAGCTATAAAAGAAGAAACGAAGAAGGATAAGAAAAGGATTTCAGAAAAATAGTTGTAAANTTTACTTTTGTTGTTGCTTAGAGACAGGCGCCTACTTGTTAAAATGTGATCCTAATGGTGTAGCATCATTTGGTAATATTGGTTTGATTTGCTTCGTCGAGTAATGCGAAATTTTAAACTTAGAATTCAAAATTGCACTGAAGTCGAAGGAGGGCATTTGGAAGATATGATCTTTAAAAATTGAATTATTATTTATTTCAGTCATAAATCCCATAAAATTAGCTACATGTCAGTCTATTAAAAAGTTAATTTACTTTGATTAGAAAGTTTTTATTCGACTTTTAAACTGCATAATCTAATATGGGGAACCCTGTAGAAAATAAGAACAGTAAACGTAAACAATCGATAACACTGATTATTATTCATTGATTTAGAGTTATCAGCATAAGCTCTATTTCGAAACAAAAAAAATTTTAATTGCAAATTGTGGAATGTCAACAAATACTACTCGTACCTTGTAGCTTATCTACGGTATGATTTGTGTTAAACGAATCTCAAACTTAGTTTCAAGTGGCATTCTCCTTTTCAATGCAACATTTTGTCCAACATTGCAAAAATACCGCTTTGTAATGTCCGTATTGTAGTATAACAACCCTAGGTTCGACAACAAATAAGTAAACGTAGTTGTGGCCAAAAATATGGGATCATCATAAGGAATACCTACGTTGTATGTATCTATTTTTTAATTGACCGGAAGGCGCTGGCTACTAACTTTGTAGAGGAGATGTATGGTTTAATTAAAAAATTAATAAAACAAAAACAGAGTAAATACACCTAACCTTTATTTACATACAATTCAAATTAAACATGTGACAAATAGAAAGAACAACAAAAACATTAACAACCATTAAATATAAAATGAGAGTGCCAGGCTCACCTAGAGCTCCTGTGGGGAAAGAGCATGGCAGAGAAACCCACGATCGTTGCTCTTACCACCCAAATATAAATACAAAACAACCGCTAACCAAAGGCATACATTAAGAACCTTTGCTAATGACAAATAAGACCTGTCTCATTTAATATGTCACTAAATGTCATCTGTTACCCCCTATTAGTCATACACACTTCCAAGTAAAACTGAAGAGGTTTGGTGTTAGTTAGCCGGCAGAGCCGGAAGGTACTGGAGTC